>NW_005178783.1:0-6390 GCF_000350225.1 Chondrus crispus
GCAACGGGGGGCTCCAATACTGCAGATAATCAAAGTACTACTATTAGTGGAACGGTTTCATTGGATAATGAGCTAGAAGAATCTGGCTTTGATCATGCAAAGCTGCAATTCACAATTGAGCCTGAGTTTGATACCTTGATATTAGACTTTGTTTTTGGCTCAGAAGAATATAATGAATATGTAAATTCAGGCTTTAATGATAAACTAAAGATCATGGTTGATGGTACAAATTGTGCCCTCACACCCGATAATCAAGCGTTTAGTATAGATACCGTTAACCGAGCAGGGGAGTTTCCTCCTGCAGTGGGAACAGCTGGCCCTTCTATTAACCCAGAATTGTTTATAAATAATGACCCAGGAGCAAATTCTGGTGAAGTCAGTACCGCAAATTTTACCACTGAGATGGACGGTTTTACTAAAAGAGTTACTTGTCGTGCTTCAGTAACACCAAATCAAGAAGTGAGTGTAATTGTTGGCGTTACCGATGACGGGGATGCAACTCTAGACTCTTGGGCTTTTTTTAGAGCAAAAAGCTTACGTGCAGAGCCAGGTGGTGATTTAGGCGATGCGCCAGACTCTTATCAAACACTTTTATCTTCATCTGGCCCAAGCCATACTATTGTAGAAGGCATACATTTGGGCACTCAGCCTAGCGGTGATATTGACGGCTTTCGTGATGGTTTTGATGATAGTAATGGTACAGCAAGAGATGATGTTGATGACGGTATTGCCACTTTCCCACAGTTAGACGATACCGATACAACCTATGCTATAACAGCCAATGTAACTTCCTTTAATGGTCAAACTGCTTACATTGGGGCTTGGATTGACTTTGATGGTAATGGCTCGTTTGAAGCCGACGAATTTACTAATCAGATTTCAGACGCTGGTGCTGTTGTAAATGAAGCTACAGATGAAATTGCTGCAGGTACCTACGAAGAAGATATCACCATTGCATGGGACTCTATTCCTGCTGGCACTCAAACAGGAGATAGCTTTGCCCGTATTCGTATTTCTAATACACCTTTAACATCTGGCGACTTTGGTGGCAGTTTTAATTCAGGTGAAGTTGAGGATTATGGTTTTGTTATTTCTGGTGCGGCTGATGCCACAGCACCAGTGGTAACTATTGACGATCCAACATTAGTTACTGCAGCCGATGATACTGCTTATGTTATATCAGGTACGTGTACCGTCGGAGATGGTGTAGTTACTGTTGTAGTAGATGATTTTGATGGTACGCCTTCGGGTATCACCAGCTCGCCTATTTGTAGCGCAGAAGGTATTTGGACCGCTACATTTGATGTTTCTAGTATTAATAACGGCTTCGGCCAAGTGATTATTAATGCCTCACAAACAGATAAAAATAGCAATGTAGGCAATGCAACACAAAAAGCAGCCGATAAAGATAGCACATCAGCAATAACTTTGAATAACTTAGGTAAAGCGACAACAGAAAATCAATTCGCATATACAATAAATGGTAGCTGTGTTGACGCTAATACCCCTGTAACAGTGTTAATTTCTGGCTTACCTTCAAAAACTGCGGTATGTGCAGATGGCTCTTGGCAGGCAACTTTTGATGTAAGCCCTATTGCAGATGGTACTGGAGTAATTGTTGCAGATGCCAATGATAGCTCTGGTAGTGCCGTACAAAAAAATGCAGATAAAGATACTACTGGCCCAGCATTAACTTTAAATTCATTAACTGCTGCTAATGCTACGAATCAGGCTAGCTATAACGTAACTGGCATGTGTGAAAGTGCTGGCACAGAAGTATCTGTGTATATACCAGGTGCAACGCCTGAGCGCCAGCGTGTTACTTGTAATGCTGGTATGTGGACGGCTACCACTAATGTCACTGCCATTGCAGATGGCACTGATGTTATTGCCGTATTTGTTGAGCAAACCGATTTAAGTGGCAATAACTCAGCAGTTGATGACGAAGCCAATAAAGATGTGGTATTACCTACAGTTGTTATTAACGCTTTAACAGTAGGTAACAATGCAAATCAAAATAGCTATCCTGTAAACGGCACATGTACCATTGGCGATGGTGATGTAACCGTTGCTGTTGCTGGCGCTACGCCTGCAAGCCAAGCGGTAAGTTGTACTGGGGCAGGTACATGGAGTTCAACATTTAATGTTAGCGCGATTGCAGATGGCACTAACGTAATTGTTGCTGATGCAAACCAAACTGATACCGCGGGTAATACCGGTAATGCTACTCAGCAAAGTGCGAATAAAGATATTGTACCTCCTACCGTGAGTATTAATGCCTTAAACGATGCAAATGCCGCTAACGCTAGTACTTATACTGTAAGTGGTAGTTGCTCTGTTGATGATGGTAATGTCACCGTGTTTATTGCTGGGGCAACACCCGCTAATCAGCCCGTAAGTTGTTCGCCTGGTGGAACTTGGACAGCCACTTTTGATGTAAGTGCGATAGCAGACGGAACTAATGCTATTGTAGTTGATGCAACTCAAACTGATGCTGTTAATAATACAGGAACTGCAACACAGGCGACTGCAGATAAAGATATTATTGCACCGAGTGTTGTGATTAACGCACTCAGCGATGCTAATGCCAGTAATGCTTCGGCGTATGTGATTACGGGTACGTGTACGATAAATGATGGTAACGTAACCACTTCAATAGCTGGTGCAACCCCGAGTAGTCAAGCAGTCGCCTGTTCCGCAGCCGGAACATGGACTGCGACCTTTAATGTTTCGGCAATTGCAGATGGCACCAATGCCATTGTTGCCAATGCAAACCAAACTGATGATTCAGGTAATACGGGTAATGCGGTGCAATTATCAGCAGATAAAGACACGGTTGTTCCGGCAGTGACGGTAGATCCTTTAGTTGAAGTTAATGCCAATAATGTAACTACATATCCGGTCACGGGTACTTGTTCAATAGGAGATAGTAATGTTGTTGTGATGCTAGCGGGAGCAAGCCCTGCTAGTCAAAGTGTAGTGTGTAATCCAGATGGAACGTGGAGCGCAACATTTGATGTCAGTGCAATTGCAGACGGTGAAGACAATATTGTTGTTAATGCGAACCAAACCGATGCATCGGGTAATACAACCACAACTGCTAACCAAGCAAGTGATAAAGATAGTACGCTACCCGTTGTTGTAATTGATACATTAGTCGATGGCAATATTGTTAATAAAGCGAGCTACCCTGTAACCGGTACCTGTACTATAGGGGACGGTAATGTCACGGTCGATCTTGTTGGGGCTTCGCCTAGCAGCCAAGCAGTTACTTGTAATCCTGATGGCACATGGAATGCTACCTTCGATATAAGCGCAATAGCTGATGGCACAGATGTAATTGTTGTTGATGCCAACCAAACTGATACCTTTGGTAATATAGGCAATGCTGCACAACTCACTGCAGATAAAGATGAAGACCAACCTATTGTGTCTATCTTAAATGCGCCTGCCACGGTCAACAATACGAATACCTTTGTACTGACCTTCGAGTTTAGCGAAGACGTTGTAAACTTTGATGTCAGTGATGTTGAATTCACAAACTCTACTTTAGCGAATTTCACAATAATTGATGGCAACACTTATACCGTTGAAGTTACACCTGATGGCGGCGGCGATGTAGCAATTAGTTTAGCGCAAGGTGCAGGCCAAGACTCAACCGGAAACGATACGAACGCGACGTCAGTTGTGGTTATTTTTGACCAAGATAGTGATGGCATTAGTGATGAAGATGAAATTGCCCTTGGCCTTGATCCTACCAGTAACGATAGCGACAAAGATGGTATACCAGATGGTTCTGAAGTTGGTGATGTAAATAATCCTAATGACAGTGATGGCGATGGTGTAATAGATGCAATTGACCCAGATGACGATAACGATGGTATAGCAACAGCAAATGAAGATGCTAACCTCGATGCAGACAATAACCCTGCTACAGGTATAACTGATAGTGATGCTGATGGTATAGCTGATTATTTAGATACTGATTCAGACGGCGATAACATTACCGATGCGAATGAGGCAGTGGCAAGCGGCAATGATACCGACAATGACGGTATTGATGATGCGATTGATGTTGACCAAACCGGCGGTGTTGATACCAATGGTGATGGTGTTGATGACAATGTTGTAGCAGCGAATACCGATGGTGATTTAGCCGCTGATTATCTTGATATTGATAGTGATGGCGATGGCATTCCTGATTTTTGGGAGTCTGGTGCTTTAAATGTTGATTCTGATATGGACGGCATTGACGATGCTTTCGATGTAGATATTACCGGTGGTACAGATGCTAATGGTGATGGTATTGATGACAATTCGTCCCCCGCAAATAGTGATACTGACACTGCTCCAGATTTCCAAGATCTAGACAGTGACAATGACGGTATTTCGGATGCCATTGAGTCGGGTGCTCTCGGAGTAGACACTGACGGCGATGGTATTGACGATTACTTTGACGTTGATGAAACCGGCGGAATTGATGCGAATGGTGATGGTATTGACGATGCAGTAACGCCAATTGATACTGATAACGATGGCATACCAGATTTCAAAGACCCTGATAGTGATAATGATGGCTTACCTGATGTTCTTGAGAATGGTGCCACAGGTGTAGATACCGATGGTGATGGTATCGATGATGCCTTTGATGTCGACCAAACTGGTGGTGTTGATAGCGATGGTGATGGTATGGACGACAATACCAGCCCATACGCACTAGACTCAGATGGTGACGGTACACCTGACCATTTAGATTCCGACAGTGATAATGACGGTATAAACGATGGCGTTGAAGCAGGTTTGAGCGGTAATGATACTGATGGTGATGGTATTGATGACAGCTTAGATGTAGACCAAACCGGCGGCACAGATACTAACCTTGATGGTATAGATGACAACGTTGCACCCGTTGATACAGATATGGACGACAGTCCTGATTATCTCGACCCCGACAGCGATAATGATGGTTTACCAGACGTTTTAGAAGGTAATTCTGATACTAACATGGATGGTACTCCTGACTATTTAGATACTGATAGTGATGGCGACGGCATAGATGATGGTGTTGAGTCTGGTGCAGCAGGTATCGATAGTGATAATGACGGTATAGACGATGCATTTGATGTAGACGAAACCGGTGGCGTTGATGCTAATAATGATGGTGTAGACGATAATATTGCTTTGCCAGATAGCGACGAAGATGGCAGACCTGACTTCCAAGATAGCGATATAGATACAGACGGTGATGGTATTCCTGATGTTGTCGAGGGGAATGGCGATATTGATGGCGATGGTATTCCAAATTATTTAGACACTGACTCTGATGGCGATGGTATCAACGACTCTGATGAGGGAATTGGCGATATCGATGGTGATGGTATCCCTAATTATTTAGATACCGACTCAGATGGCGATGGTATTCATGATGCTTCTGAAGGCAATGTTGACTCAGATGGTGATGGAACACCTGATTACCTGGACCTTGACTCTGATGGTGACGGAATAAGCGATGCAGATGAAGGTAATGGTGATACAGACGGCGATGGAATTCCTAATTATTTAGACGATGACTCTGATGGTGACGGAATAAGCGATGCAGATGAAGGTAATGGTGATACCGATAGTGATGGTGTTCCAGATTACTTAGACAATGACTCTGATGGTGATGGCATTAATGACTCAAACGAGGGCAACGGTGACAGTGACGGTGATGGCATTCCAGATTATTTAGATAGTGATTCTGATAACGATGGTATCAATGATGCTGATGAAGGTAATGGTGATTCCGATGGAGATGGTATTCCTGATTACTTAGATAGTGATTCTGATGGCGACGGCATTAGCGACGCTGATGAAGGGGCTGGAGATAGTGATGGCGATGGAACACCTGACTACTTAGACACTAGTCTAGATGAAGATGGTGACGGTATTCCTGATATTGTTGAAGGTACTGGCGATGACGATATGGATGGTATTCCAAATTATCTAGATACCGACTCTGATAATGATGGCATTGTCGATGGTTTTGAAGCAGGTAATAGTGGAGTCGACACTGATGGCGATGGCATAGATGACAGCTTCGATGTCGACCAAACTGGTGGTGTAGACACTAACGGTGATGGTATTGATGATGACGTATTACCTACAGACTCTGATAATGATGGTGTAGCTGATTATATTGATGTAGATAGCGATAATGACGGTGTTCCCGATGTTGTAGAGTCGGAACTAAATGCAATCGATTCAGACTCAGACGGTATTGCTGATCAATATGATGTAGATGCAACTGGTGGTACTGATTCTGATGGTGATGGTATTGATGACGTCTTTGATGTTGATGTTACAGGCGGTTTTGATGCTGACGGTGATGGTATTGATGATGCCTTACTT
>NW_005178784.1:0-6372 GCF_000350225.1 Chondrus crispus
CGATGTCGTCGTCCCTATCGCGCAGAAGACGCCCCCGTTTCTTGTCGCCGTTGTCGACCAGATCGTCGACTTGCTCACGTGATTACCGCGCGGAGGGCCAGGGGAGGGAAGGCCCGCGTTTGGGGACTATCGTAGTGTAGATGCGCGTCGTAGAGTAGTGCGCGTGGTACTTGTTCGTCCTATCCGCTCGCGTTGACGCCGGGGGGGGGGCGAGGGAGCCCGTCTCTTGCATGTCGACGCCGAGTGCCGTTTCGAGGGCCGAAGGTTTTGCCGAAACGCCTCCCGTGCTCGACTCAAGATCAGTCTCCATCCCAACAACATTCGGAATAAATTGTTCCAATTTCTCCCTCCCGTGCCTGCGCCGGCCGGCCAAACTTCCACTACCCCATCCCATTCCCTTACTCCCACCAACCCACCACCAAAAGTTTGGGAAAACCTAATCGCCCTTATCAGCACTTGCGAAAAGCACCAGGCAGCTACTTCCCTCGCCAAGAAAGTGCTTGTCCTCATCAAGTCTGGAAAAGTTTTCAGTGGTGATTTTTCTAGTAGCGGAACGGAAGGCCCCGACGGTGTGGATCCCAAAGACCCTCACACCTGGTCTATGAACCACTTTGCGAACATGCTAGAATCAAAAACTTGTCCCTTGTCAAGAAAATCGCACGATGTGTTGACGGCCAAGGTTCTCATCCCGTTTCGAGGGCGCGATGAGGAGAGAGCTCTCTGCGCATGGTTATCTTCAGAGGGCAATCTGAAACAGTTGCAGGGCATTTGCGATACCATGCTTTCCCTGCCCCCGCTCACATTGAAGTCATTACACTCGGCCATCCGGTCTCAAATGAAAAATATGACCGCATGCAGAGTCAGGGACAACTATCTGGTGCAGACGTGCTTCAGCTCCCTTTCCAAACAAGAAAACTTTTTAAAGCAGCAACGGCTTTGCAATTGGCGAACACAAATGTGGACTTGTGGCTTGATTATCTGGATTTCGAAAGGCGCATTGCACGCGAATCAAAGCTGGCAACAAAAGTCAACTGGCAGGCATTGAAGACTTTAGACGCAAAGCGAGGAGAGCTCTTTACAGAGAGACAAATTCTCCGCAACCTTGCATGAAGAACAGCGTGCTGCTCTGTAGCGTGTTGGGAAAACGCTTGGGACGCACCATACTCGCACTGATAGATGTCAGACCTCTCAATGACTGATTCTAACACGGGCCGTTTTATCCATCGGGCTGAAACACATTCAATGCAATACAACATTACGCTCCACTGTTCTACTGCGTACTACCAACTCGCATCTCTAAATTCCGAGCATTGTGGCGAGCCTTTTTTTGCCACAGATCTGTCTCAGAAGCAGCGCATGTTTTGCCAGGTGAAGCCCACGATAGTATGGGTGTGGGGGGGGTAGGCGGGCAAGTTGATTTACCGCACAGCATCTTCAACAGTGCTATCGCCCTCTTCGACGAGTTCGGCGCGCTCTTCTCTAGTCCATTCATCTTTGGTGCCGATGGAGACTTTTGAAGCACTGAAAAGGCGCTGTTGGCATATGACGGCAATGGCCATCATGACGGCACACAGGCAGAAGACGGTGGTATTCTCATAGTTTTTGTACAGAATGAGGCAGACTATGAGATTCAAAGGAAGACGAAAGTAGTTCATAATGGCGGATCGGGTGACCTTGGGAACATACATTTGCTCGCATGGTACCCATAGCCGGAAAGTACAAACCGCAAATGACCTCAAACGCAAGCAGAGCGCCGTACACCTCCCATACATTGGATGATATGGTGGTGACGACAAAGCAAACGACGCCTATGATGTACATATTGCGCATGAATAGCTCAGCGGGTTGTGTCTTCATAAGAAAGACGAATAAAATGCTTCCAATTATGAAGCAAACCATGAAGGAACTAAAGATCATGCCATGCGGAATCTCGCCAAGTGACATGGCATGCGACGCGGCCTGTAGCGCCGGGGTCCAACTGAAGACCATGAGATACATGGCAGACTCAAAGCAGGACTGAATGATGCCGACAAGCAAGATCTTCTCATCGGCAATCATCATATGCCAGGCACTGCGCAAGCCGCCGGTGACGGTCTGCCTACTATCGCCAAAGTTCTCGGACCAGGACAACATGACAATGAGGCCCGTGGCGGCGAGGATGACAGCGGCCGTATCAAACGGGGCGACCTTTCCAAACTGGGCAGCGACCATGCCAGCAATCTGGCCTGCGACAATTGCGACGACAGCATTCCCAAACTAGGCCTTTGAAAAAGTGTCGGCGATGAGGTTGGGATCAAAGCCGCGGTTGTTATGCTCCGACACAAGCCACGACTCAAAGGCCGAGAAGAGGATGCTGGTAGCAATGCCCGCCAGCAGCCTGCCGACCATCAAGGTAGCAAAGTTCGGCGAGTGCTTGGTCATGCAGGACAGGGCGTACGTGATGACGAAGACTAGGACGTTAAACTTGCGGCCATACTTGTCGGCGATGGAGCCGATAAAAGTGCCGAAGATGGCGGACGAGCCAAAGCCGGCGATGAAGAGCTGGGCGATCTCCTTCCCGTAGCCGTACGCGGCGTACAGCGCGTAGACGTAGGGCCCCTGCAGCCAGTCGGCCGCGATGGCCAGCAAGTATACGACCAGTTAGTTGTTCTGGAAGGCTGGTGGTACGGCAGGCGCTCGGCGCGCGGGCCCAGGAAGAGGGCGTAGCCGCGGATCACCTGGGCGTCGATGTCGAGCAGCGCATCCGCCAGGCCCAGGCGGCACAGGGCGTCGTGTCTTGGACGGTGTTTGGACGGCGGGTGACCACGCACGTGTGGGGGATCGTGGCCGGCTGGTGGCCGGTGGGGGATAGGGCGGCGGTGAGGTGGCGGGGGCGGGGGGGTGTTGCATGGTGCGCGCGGGGGGAAAGGACGCTAGAGTAGAGCAGGCAGCAGACGACGAGGATGGAGAGCGTGCGGCGCACGATGGCGCGTCGCGGCTTAGTGAAACATCGAGGTCGAGGCCGCACGCATGTCCCACGGCGACGCACGCTGGTGCCAAGCCTGCGTCCAGCGTAGTAGCCTCGTGCAGAAACCGGCGCGCGACCTCGGTCTTGCCGCACGCGAAGGAGTATTAGCTGACGGCCATCCAGCTGACGGCGCTCTTCGGATCACGGTCCACCAGCCAGTGGGCTTCTTGCAGACGAAGAATAACGGCACCCGACTTGCGAAATTCGACGAGCTATGAAGAGATGAGGGAAGGCCACTCCGGTGGCACTCCGCACAAGAAACGGCGTGGGGATGCTACTGCGGTGGCACTCCGCATGTGATACGACAGCACTGCACGGTTGACCCAGATTTCCGCCCTGCTGTACCTACTGTTACCAAAAACGATACAGGAACCAAGCTCCCAAACAACACGGTTACAGATAACATATACGGTAAATCCACGCCCGATGGATGAAAGGAAGACGGCAACCACACTGATTTCAGTCCTGCCATCCCCAGACCGGCATCAGCCTCTCTGAGCTGATAGGTCACTATAAAGGCAGGCCCGAACCTCAGAAGCGCTGCCATGGTAAACAGAACAAACGTCGCTGCTCTTTTTCGCAGCAAACCAGGAATGCAAAACGCAAAAGTAAAGAGAAAGCCTAGAGAACATAACTTGGGCGACATTGCTTCGAAGTCAGAAAGCGAAAACAAAGCAGACAATAATCGTATCAATCTCGCCTTCATCCCAGTCTCAGGCACCCCGTTAAACGAAAACGGGTGCGAAGCATGCCGCTGCGAAGCTGAATGAATGGTGAGCAGATGCGGTTGTCCATCGTCATACAGGGACGCATTCCACGGTACCCCATACGCAATCACGCAAACCTCAGGAGCACTCTTCTCAGACTGCTCCCCTGTTCGCTTCTCGCAGTTGGACGATAACCTCTTCACAACACCCAGTGGCACTCCATCAACACGAGCCTCCAGCTTGGACCCCTCCATCACGCGTTGAGGCCCGACAAGCCGCACATGTGAAGACATCAACGCACCCCACCCTGCGCCGACACTCTGGGTCAAACGGGATGACACGGTCATTGCGTAGTCAGATATACCATGAAGGTCTTCCTCATCTGATGAGTCTTCATTGTCGTTCCCCATGTCAGACGCTCTGACGGCCTTACCATCGTCTGTAAATAAGAGACGATTGGCACTAGGCATTGCTTTTAGCAAGTCCAGTTTTCGCCTCTTGCGTTTCCGCATCAGAATCACCTCGGAAACCTCATAAATGCTGTCACCCGCCTCGTTAACATTTGACGAGTTAATTTTGTGATTGCAAGTCATTTCCTCGCTTTTAAACAATATTTGGAATGTTCATAAACAAAACTTCTGTTGTTTCAGAAAAAGTGGCGATGTACCGTTCATAGACAACATTGAGAATGTTTCTTTGGTCTATATGTATGGCCGCCACACATACAATAGTACTGTTATTAATGCAATCTAATTACCGTCTTTGGACAATAATAGTAATGTTTTCCATGTCAAAAACATTGCTTTTGGACAACGTTTCGTTATTTCTTTAAAACTATCGTCCAAAAACAATACTTTTTATTGTTTTTCACGGTTTTGCCTCCGCAGTGCCCCGCAGGCGATCCGAATCGCCCGCTGGGCTACCATCCCCGCGATGTCGCAAGCCCGTGTGCGTGTGACAACCGCGGGGAGGGGTCTCGTGTTCCTGGAGCCCAAGCCCTCACTCCAACACCGCCATGGAGTGAGGCTGACGAATGGCGTCGCGGAAGTCCTGCCGAACCAGACATTCGAAGTCCTCGTCGCAAACTTCTCGCGACGGGAGAGGCGGCTTCCGAAGCACACCGTCGTGGGATACGCGAAGCGCAACCCCCTCGCGATCCTCACGCCCGAACGTCGAGTCGCTGAGGGGGTCGCGCTCGCGTTGCATCTGACCGACTTGACCGATCAAGTCAGAGAGGTCGGAGCTGGCCGATCCAGCTCCGACGAGAAGGCAACGGCGGGGAGTGAAGGGGTTGACCCGGACGAACGGTCACCTATACCCCAACCGACGGCGGAGGGTACTGTACCCCCCCAGCAGAAGGATCCCGAAAATCCACCGAGGGATTGGGAAAAAGAGATTGACTTGTCATACATCGATGATGACAAGCTCCGTGGCCACGTGCTCGAGATGCTCCGTAAGCACTCGAGTCTGTGGAGCGGTGCGCTCGGAACGATCCAAGCCACAGAGCACCGCATTCCCCTCGAACCGGGAACGAAACCGATTCGTTCTATGCCCCATCGGAAGGGCCCGGCCATGCGCGAAATGGTCGCGAAGGAGGTCAACAAGATGTTGAACGCAGGGGTTATCGAACCCGCGAGCACCGAGTGGGCGTCCCCGGTGGTGCTCGTACCGAAGAAAGACGGCTCTCTTCGGTTCTGCGTGGACTACCGGCGTCTCAACGCGAAGACTGCAGCGGATTCGTATCCGCTGCCGCGTATGGACGACTGCATCGACTCGTTAGGAGATGCAGCCGTCTTTACGACGCTGGACTGCAATTCCGGTTATTGGCAGATCCCGGTCGCTCCCGAGGACCGGGATAAGACTACCTTCACGACACATATGGGTACGTACCGCCATTTGCGCATGCCGTTTGGATTAAAAGGGGCACCGGCCACCTTCCAACGTGCCCTCGATATCGTACTCTCCGGAGTCCGCTGGCAAATATGCCTCGTCTATCTCGATGACGTTATCGTGTTCTCGCGTACGGACGCGGAACACGCAAGGCATCTCGATACCGTCTTGAGCTTGTTGCGGAGTGCCGGCATCTCCCTCAAGCTTAAGAAGTGCAGCTTCTTCCGTCCCAAGGTGCATTACCTGGGGCACGTGATATCCCCAGGTAAGCTGAGCGTTTCGGATACGGCCTCCGACGCCTTCCAAACGTTCATGTTCCCGAGGACGCTGACGCAGGTGCGCTCGTTCCTCGGGGCGTGTAACGTGTATCGTCGCTTCGTCAAGGGCTTCTCGAAGATTGCCCGTCCGTTATCCGATATAACGCGCAAGGACTCGGATCACGATTTCGATAACCCAACGGAAGTTCAGCTTCAGGCTTTCGAAAGCCTGAAGGCTGCGATGATCTCCCCGCCGATCCTCGCGCTACCACGGTACGGCCGACCGTACCTGTTGGACACTGACGCCAGTGCATATCAACTCGGGTGCACCCTCCTACAGGAGCACGACGAGCCAAACGATTGGCGCCCCGTTGGGTACTGGTCGTACGCGCTAAGCGATAGCGAACGGAACTACAGCGCTACGGAGCGTGAGTGCTTCGCCGTGGTGTGGGCCGTCCGCACACTGCGGCCGTATATCGAAGGAACCAAGTTCACCGTCCGGACGGATCAC
>NW_005178785.1:0-6282 GCF_000350225.1 Chondrus crispus
TCGAGTGATGGCTCGATTGTTTTCTGAAATGGATGAGGACATCAGATGCGGCAGGGACTCAATGAAGAATCTACAAGACGACATTGACAACAAATCTTGGGCGTTGAAACGCGAAAAAGAAGCAGCCTTCGTCACGATTTGTACTTGCTGTGTTATCTGTCAATCTCACCAAGATCCGATCCGTCATCCACCATCGCTCGCCACTTGGACCTTGTCGGAGCGAACTGATACCATAACCCCTACTTCGTCGTTGCAGCATTATAGACTCGCGATGGCACCCCACACCTATACAACTCTGTGGATGTTCGCTCGCGGTCCCGCCCACGTGCTGAACAAGTCCGCTTGGGTTCGGATTTGCCTTCAAGCGTATGCGATGATTCCGCTCCACCAGCTCTCAAAGTGTGGCCGCTCCACCGATGGATCCTTGAACATCTTCAGCGGCCGTAGATGTGCTGCAATTGTTCGGAGGGGGGCATGGAAGTCTGCGTACGATTCTGACAACACTTAGGCGAAATGTTGCTCTTCTATGACTGATCGAGGGCGGACGGCGGGGTCAGCATGGTGTTTGAGCTGGCGTGGTATGGGGAAGAAAGAGGAGGTGCGGGCCCCGGGGGTCGGGTGTGGGGGGAGGATTATGTTTGGGTGGTGGGGGTAGGGAGCGGGGATGGGTACCAAGGGGATACGAAGGGAGGGCGGAACGGGTGAAGATGGAGGTTTTTTCTTTTTTCGTTTCGACAGGACAGAGGGAGGTGACGTCGTGGGACGGAGGAGCAAGCTTGGGGAATGGTAGGAAGGGGTCAGGCTGCACGCCGGTGCACATCTCAACGAAGTCGTGCAGCACGTCCTTTGGACGAGCCTGCATGCTCTTCACATAACACGCTCCCCGCGGTCACGAGCAAGTAGAGCCTAGGAATTATATACGAGCTGAGTCTCCCGGACGCGCTTGTGCACAGATCGTCGCAGATAGGGGCGCCTGGGCGCGCGCTCTCCATGACGAACATTTCTCTCTCGCGGGCTGTCCGTGTGCAGCGCGCGGCACAGGCGCTGCGGGATGTGATTTATTTCTGTAATAAAGTTATTTATATTCATAGATCAGTATGAGGACTCGGGCATACGTGCCACGCCGCATGAGCGTGTGGTAAAAGTGAACCGCGGGCGCTCAGCGAGAGATTCCTTCTTTCGACGATTCAGTTGTCTTTCGACGAGTTATCCAGCGTCGAGGTGATGTTCAAGCCGTAATCAGCCTGTCATAGATCGTCAAGTAGGTACCATCTGCTGCTGTGCGACGCGTGATAAGTGCGGCAGTCGGGAAGGATAGGACAAGAGCATATGTGCCGCAATGGAAAAGAGGTACTGCTTCTGAGCATACCGTGGCCAAGAACGAGTGTACGAAAGTGTTATGGCAGTGGTGGATGTGGAGTGAGGATATGCCAAGAGCCGCGAATGGCGGAGAGATTTGACATCTGAGGCATGCGTTCGAAGGACAAGACGATTCTGTAAGAGGAGGGTTGAGGAAGCTGACGAGGCTGAGGTGCGGCCGGAGATGGCATGCTCCGCTAAAGCGCAGATCCACTGGCAGGATGCTACCGCTTCAATAGTTTTGTACGAGGGTAGAAACGTGTCTGTTTTTGCGAATGTGGCAGGGATTCTGAAAATACTTGTAGGGGAGAGCGCAAGAAGGATGGCTTTGCGAATACCGCCGGCATGCAACACCCGTAATTAGCGGGAAGAGTTGCCCTTGCTCATGCTCATTAATGGCCCGCCGTCCACGTCCATCTCTACAATCCCCACTGCGCCCCTCTCAAGCTGCCCCCTAACGGCACGTTGCTCCGACGTGCATCGGAGCTGCCCCTGCTCTCCGAAATTGATAGCAACAAATCGATGGCGACCTGAAAGCATCCCTGACCTGCATCACGGCGAGCTCGGCGGCGAGCTCCAGCGGGCACATAGAAATCGGAAAGCAGGCGGCTGTGGCCCGGAGAGCATTCCCCGCTTGCTCCCCGACTGCACGGAGACAACGAGGCAATGGGTGTAGTGCAGAAACGCGCGAGGCGCGACCACCATCCGCGGTCAACTGGAGGGTCACGCACGGATAGGCGAATGTGTAGAATGAAGCGGACACGCGCGGGAGTTTGAAGGTAAAGCGGTAGGCAAGCGGTGAAGGTGGAACGGCGCGGCTCTGGGAAGGTGTATGCAGAACTGGCCCGTGCTCATACAATCTGCCTCTCACGGGGAACAGTTCCTCGCTCGCCCCCCTTATCCCCCCAACCGAGTTAATCACATAGTAACGAACCGCTCTGCGCCTTAGCGAACCCTTTTCCCCCACCCACACCGTCGTCCATAGCCCCGCTCTTTATAAACAGCCAACCCCGCCGTACTAGCTTTCGTTCCTCTCCCCTCCTCTCCCCACCTCCCGACGCTCATCATGTCATCTTGACTCCTTTTTTTTTCGTTCTACGATACCACCAACTCTCCAACATGTTTCCCACCGCCTCCCCCCAAACACCGTTCTTCCCTATCGGTTGCCCTACAGAGCCTCCCCCAAACTCCCTCGACGCTTCCGTTGCTCGCTTCACTCCTCCCGCTCCCAAACCTCTTACCCCCCCACCTGCTTGCAAGGGCCGCTCCAAGCGCATGCCCAAAGGGATCATTCGCGTTGTACCCGATGGAACCCCTTGGACTTGTGCCAGGTGCAAAACCATCATCACCCCCGTCCGCCGTAGCGGATTGGGCGGCGTTGGAACGCTTTGCAACGCGTGCGGCTTGCGCCGCTCCAAAAACATCCGCGCCGCCCTCGAAGGGGGTATTTCCAAGAAGCGCGGGAAGAAGGGGCCCAACGCCAAGGTCAAATCGAATGAACGCAAGGCAGTTGCGCAGAAAAAGACGTTCAAGAAGGCTGTTGCGCTGCAGCAACACCGACAAGATGTGCCAGTTGCCAACAATACGAAACAGCCTGGCCGCTTTGTTCACCATGGAAACGACCAACAACCAAATCAAAACACACCGGCGCTTCGGGAGCAGCCGGCCCGAGTCTCGCAGGCTCCTGGGCGTGTACACTACGTCATTAAACAGGAGCAATGCGCGACAATTGAGCAGTCTGCGTATGGCACAGCGCAGCACCAGCCTCCCGCGCATTGGGAAGCACAGTACCAGCCTCCATATGGTTCCCCGGAAGAGCAATCTCCAGCCTCGGACACTTCATATGAAACTTACGCTGTCAAGGATCACAACATCCCGGTAGAGTATTTGCCGGTCACCGCGCAGCACCAGGAGCGGGTATATGGGGAGGCAATACAAGAGGAGCTCGCCGCAGCGGTCGGCTGGGAAGCCCAGAACAAATGCGTCCCTTGGCCGGTGGCAGGAGGCTACGCTCCCGATGGCCACATCACTGAAGGCGAGGGTGGAAGCCTACAGGGCAAGGAAATTGGAGTATCACATCTATTTGGATCGATGACGTTGCACGCGAATGTGATGAGGACGCAGGAGATGCAGGGTGAACATGAGGGCACGCTGGGCGATAGATATGAAGACCAAGTGTGTTCACCAGCACTCCGATTGTCGATGAGCACAGAGAGCGACGAAGTGCTGGCGGCAATCGCTTGCGGGATGGAGGGTGCTTCGCACATGACGGATGCGCCATCTCCCCTACCGTCGGCGTCGGAGCCGATGGCAGCGGGGTTGCAGCGGTGTCTACAGAGCATCGCTGGACGAATTGCATCACAGGAACTGATGCTGCACCGCCTGAACGAGGTGCAGTTTCAACTACTCGCCGACGGGAACATTGGAGATGCGGTGTCACAGGCGCGCCGGGAGATTGCCGGGCTGAGGGACTACGGTCGTGATACGATAGAAGTGATGAGGGGGTTTGCTACAGCTCTGCTTGGCGGAAGGGAGTGAGACGTGGGACCAAGGTTGGAGGAAAAGGCTTTAGTTGTAAGTAATGCGTGCTCATCGTGTGTTTGTCGTTCAGTAAATTTTTTTTGCGTGTTTCAAAGTGTGCGAAACGGGTGGTGTCGGTAGAGTTTGAAGCGAGAGTGCAGATGCGGCCGTCGCCGCGCTACAGTACGAGCGAGATAGAAGGGTTCGACCTGAACAGGTGGCGTTAACGCCACCTGCATAGAGCATCGCGAATGGGACATGGGCAACCTATCATTCGTAAGGCATGTGTGCGGGCAGCGGCAGCGAGCGGGACGCTGTATCGAGGGACGAGGGAGAAAGGAAAGGGTGGAAGAGGGACGGACGTGGGAGAAGAGTGTCTGAAGAGTGTCTGAAGAGTGTCACGGGCGACTCATTGGCATGTTGGCTTGAATGTTTGAAGGTCATTGCAAGAGCGGATGCGAGATTTCAACGTCACAGGAGTGATGGAAAAACTTGGACAAAGACGAGAAGAACGATAGAACGATACTGGTACAGTTGCATACATATCATGTATACATACCGATCATAAGGCCAAAAGCCTCCCAGTGCTCCGTGGGGGAGGTTTCGACGGCTAGATACAAAAAATCGCTGACGCGTCTCTCATCTTGTCAGACTTCGAATAATTGAACAACTGAAGGGGGTTTGCCCTACATTTTGGACAACGCCAAAATAGCTCGGATATGCAAATTATTTGAAAACAACCGTATGGGGGAGGTGGGGGGGCGCAGCGGCCGCGAGGAAGGGCGCGGCTCTACAGCGCTGGGAGGGGCCGGCTGTGGACGCGGAGTCGTGCGGTGTGACGCGCACGTGTTGACAGCACGAGCGCGAGTCATAGGCTCACGGCGCAACGGGCGTCACGGGGTGGGGCGCGAATTTTGCGATTTCGCGGGAGAGGCGTCGGACACCAGCGACGGCGTCGGTCACCTTTATAATAATATTAAAAACGTCAATAAATGTTGCAGATTTCAATTGTATGTCGCCAATTTTTACAGCATACATCTACTTTACGGCGCGGGGGCGGGGGGGAGAGAGAGGGGGACGCACACCGTCTTTCAGCCCACAAAAACTGTACGCATGTGATTTGGGACGTACCGTATATTTTCATAATCAATTTGAATCCAACACGTCACCCGCCGCCTGGAAACAAGATGACGACGTTGTGCTCTGTAGAGCATGACGTCATTGTTACTAGAGAAAGTTTTGGAATAATAAAAATAATGGCAACATTATAATAGTATATATGAAATATTTTTTCAAAATATTACATATATACTATTATAATTTTGTAATATTTTTTCAAAATATTACACGAACAAAGGCTGTACGATTTTCATTAAGGACATATATTTTCATCACCAATTCGAACATTACACGTCATCCCGCATTATAGAAACATGATTACTACGTCATGGTCATTCATTTACTGAACGCGGTTGTGCAGTCGTACTGCGTACTGCTGATGCTTTAAAATTTATTATTAAGGGATGAGCCACCGCCCTAAACGGACAATTAAAAAATTAAAAAAACCAGTTGGCATAAACTAGGCGCACTGCAAACAGAATACAAATCCTATTGTGGCGCCAATATGCCTATGCCCTTGCGTATTATTCGAAGGACTGGTTCATGCAGGAATTAAAAAAACAGAACTATCTCACACATACCAGCTGATATGAGTGAATGTATTAAATTATCATACTAAATGCAAGAATCATAACAATTTTACTTCTTTTAACTTGACGATGTTACGGTGGAGGAGTGTAGTTACAATTATAGAACTTTACCACAATTTGTCTTGTATGGACAAATAAAATCCCCCATTTGTGTAAAAAGTGTATCATGTTTGTTCAACATACGTGTAGGGGTTAAAGGACGGAACAATGTTCACACGGTACATACCAGTACTCTGACGTAACATGGGGATTACATGTGCAGCATGTGCTTGAAGGATTTAGATCCACATTTTCCGGCCGACAAATTGCTAGGGGATATTTCCTATACCCATGTCCGAACAGACGCGCGTTCAGGTGGGCTGAAATTAAGCGCAAATTTACTTCGGTCTGACGGAGTGCGCATTGGCTAGAAAAAAATCTGGAAAAATTTCAATGCGCACAGGGCCAAATTTGATTATTTTATCATACCGGATGGACGTCGAAAATTCCCGACATGCATCCGACCGCAACCGTTGGCCGGATGGACGTCATCCTCGCTGTCATGTCGCGTCATTGATCCCGTTCGTCGCTGTCACGATATCATTCGCGGTTCCCCTATTCACGCCCCTGAATCCCGACGCGCATCTACTGGCTGGCGCTCCTCGTAACGCGCGTCTATTGGTTCACTACTGATCTCACTTACTCTGTCCGTTTC
>NW_005178786.1:0-6257 GCF_000350225.1 Chondrus crispus
TGGGGAGGGGGGACGGCAGCGGGAAGACGTTGGAAGGGCGAAAGGCTTAGTTGTAGAGTATTTGGATTGCGTAATGTGTAAAAGGAATATGTTTAGCGAGAGGAGAGAGAAAAGTGTTTGTCGCTAAGACCCGTGCGCGTTTGAACTCGATCGAAACGGAGACGAACAAGTAGATGAAGGTTGGTGAGGAGAGGAGGAACAATACAAATACAATACAAATACAATAAAAAGGCAATAGAAAGAAAGCAGAAAGAGAACACAGAAAGAGAACAGAAAGAGAACAGAAAGAGAACAGAAAGAGAACAGAAAGAGAACAGAAAGAGAACAGAAAGAAAGAAAGCAGAAAGAAGTAGGAAGAAAATAGGAAGAAAGTAGGAAGAAAGTAAAAAAAAGAAAGTAACTAAGTAACT
The DNA here is from genome assembly GCF_000350225.1 of Chondrus crispus. Lineage (NCBI taxonomy): Eukaryota > Rhodophyta > Florideophyceae > Gigartinales > Gigartinaceae > Chondrus > Chondrus crispus. The sequence continues at coordinate 411 of NW_005178786.1, forward strand.
AGGTAAGCTACGAATTTTGCCCGGGCCAACTTGGTTGGGTGCCCAAGTGGCTCAACCAACTTGGGCACGCAACCAAGTTGGGCACCGGGCGGGAATCGAACCCAGGGCCTCGCAGGCGCAGAGTGTCAACTGCACCACCAGTAACCGGTTGTCCACTCTGCCACGAACTCCTCTCTCCCAAACAGCGGACTCTGCGGCGACACAGTGTGGATACCAACGGTATTTAAAGGTATGCATTTGTCCTCGCAATCAACATTGCTTCTATAATTTGAAGGTTGTCCGCGGCTTGCATGTTACAGTGAATTGAACAAGTAAAAAACTCGCTTCTGCGTGTGAGCGATCATCGCTCACCGCACCATTGTGCACTTTGGTTAAACATTACTTTTTTAAAAGTAGGTACCTTCACCTCCACACTCGCACAGTACAGTACATGGCTGTGATGCAATCTCCACCGCGTCAGGTGTTCGAGATCCGGGTGTGAAACGTGTCCACGTCGAGAACACGCGCCCTGGGTACGTGCACTTACGACATATTTTTGCCGACATTTTGGCCCTCTCCCATGAATTCCCATTCTCTGTAATCTCCCACCATCCCTACTGTCCCTACCATCTCCAATCTTTCCACGCTCTCCGCGCTCTCCACGCTCTCCGCGCTCTCGGCGCTCTCGGCGCTCTCGGCGCTCTGGTGCGCCAGTGCGTGTCTACATTTTTTAAGTGTGAAAGGTGTTTCGGCCGGGAGTCAGTGCGTGTCTACATTTTTTAAGTGTGAAAGGTGTTTCGGCCGGGAGTCTGGAGGTATGTTTATCGATTCCACATTCCGGGTGTGTTGCGCTCCCGATCCCGGTTTCCAGCACGGGTTGGGCGGGTTGGGCAGGATGTGGGCGATGCGGAACGTTAACTGGAGAAATTGGGGGGTTAGGTTGTAGGGTATTGGAATCAATTTAATTGTGAGCGGTGACCATGATGTGGGGCTTGTGAGAAAGGTCATATGCGAAGCATGTTCTTCCGACGGGGTGAATTGAGGGACAAAACTGGGGATGCTGGGCGCTGGAAATCATTGCATACTCGTCGACTGAGGAGATGGGAGGGAATGGGGACTGTATGGAAGCACTCGAGGATGTTTGCTCGCCACTTGCGGTTGGAAGGGGAAGGGGCGCGTGGACATTGGGGACATTGGGGGGTGTTCAATGAAAGCGATGACAGCGTCACAGAGAGGTCGGAAGGGGAGGTCGGAAGGGGAGGTCGGAAGCGACGGAGGGCGTATTAGGTAGAGAGCGGGGGTATTCAACGAAGCGATGAAAGCGTAACTGAGAGGTGGGAAGGGGACTGTGCTGCGGCGACGGAGGGCGTATAAGGGAGAGAGCATGCAGAAGAGGGAGAACAGAGGGCCGTAGACGACGATGGTGTGAGTGCCGGACAATTGGCATGAGACGACGGCAGTAGGGAGGGGGTCGAGGAGGCAGAAGGGGTTGGTGGACAACGGGCGCGGCACAAGGGGACGGCGCCGTCGAGAGCCAAAACGGGGGCGGGGTTAATGCGAGGTACGGGAGGCGTGTGACTGGCAAGAAACAAGTATCAAAACCGCAGATACCATTCGCCCGTCCGTACCACCCCAAACGTTAAGTATGTCGCGCCGACAGCCGCCACTCTTCACGCAATCAGCACAACAGCCAGTTGTTATCGTGTGTCATTCTCGGTAACCTTTTGCTTCCGCCTCTGTGTTTTGCAATTTTCCTCGCTTGCAGACTCTACCCTTCTTCCTTTGCTGGCAAACCTTTTCGTGCGAACGAAACGTTTGAAACGTTTAACACATCTATTCTTACCAATAAAGAATCTTACTACACTGTACCGTACATGTGAAATCTAAACCCAGTTCTTTAAGATAACATTCACCTGCGCGCATAAAGAAGAAGACAAAGAAGAAAACCAAAACCAAACCGCATTTTCAGATCGCTCTTTCTTCTGCCTATATGTCTGCGTGTAAACCGTACCTCTGGCGTGCTTGACCCAGAAGGCCAAGATGGACGTCCTGGAACGTGAGCAAAACGTCTGGGTGCCAGTCCGTCGCCTGCACGGCAAAAAAAGAAGAAACAGTGCCAGTGCGTCGTGTAAATAGGAAAGAAAGACAAACAGAAAGAACGAGAAGCGCCGAAAAAACAAGCGGTGACTCGCGTTAGCAACAGAATCTCTCGCTGTTGCGGTAAGTCTCGCAGGCAAGGAGGCCGCCCATTTCACATATGTTATGTTCTTTGGTGCGGTCGCCGGGACGCCAGAGCGAGACTTACCTTTCAAAAGAGAGGACTCGTATTCGTGAACCACGGCCCAAACAGAATTGAAGCCGAGGTTGAAGCCGTTGTGTCGGAGGGGTCTGTGCGGTCTGTGCGATCGGTGCGATCGGTGCGGTCGGTGCGGTCGGTGCGGTCGGTGCGGCCGGTGCGGTCGGTGCGGTCGGTGCGGTCGGTGCGGTCGGTGCGGTCGGTGCGGTCGGTGCGGTCGGTGCGGTCGGTTAAGGTGCATGTCGGGAAGGGAAAGGGAGGCGCACAGTCCGGTGCATCACATGTGTTTGTACAGAGGTGCATTTGTCTGAGGGTGGAAGTGAGAGTCGACATTTATCGTAGGAGAGACAGACAGTGAGTGGATGATCTGACGTGCGCATGAGCGCATGAGCGCAGGTGAGATCGTGATTCAAGCATTATTTCTGCCTGGAAGGGCCCTCGGTGCGTGTCTGCATTTGTCAGTAAGTGTGAAACGTGTTTTCAGCCGGACGTCTGGAGGCATGTTCATCGATTCCAGATTTCGGCCGGGAGTCTGGAGGTATGTTTATCGATTCTACATTCCGGGTGTGTTGCGCTCCCGATCCCGGTTTCCAGCACGGGTTGAACCAATTAAATGCATACGATCGATTTGCATTCCGCCTCCCTGATTCCACGCATTTCGCTGGTCCCGCTACTTCCTGTCTGTGGTGCAAGGAACGATGACCGAGTTTACTGAGGGAGACGGACCGTGTGCGACTAAGAAGGGGAGCGGCGCCGGTGGCGGCGGCGCTGCCTGGGGAGCTACATCTGTGCTACGTGTGTGCGTGGTACAGGTGTGTGAGCTGTGCATGGGAATCATGACAGTGAATCATGACAGAGGGCGCAGGACGGCCGCATAGCGACATAAATTGGACATGGGAATCATGACACTCCCCCCGTCGCTGTGTGGTCGTGCTGCGCGGGGGGTGGGGGGGCGGCGGCGACGATTTGGAGCTTCGCCGTGAGCTTTCGGAACGGCTCCGATCGTAGCGGCTTCGTGAATATATCCGCGAGCATGTCTTCGCTCGGGACGTGCTTCAGGACGATGTTGCCGTTGCGTGCGTGATGGGACAAGAAATGGTGCCGGAGATCAATGAACTTGCGGCGTTTGGTCGGTCCCGTGTTTCGTGCGACGCGAATGGCAGATTGGTTGTCCATGAAGAAGGGGGTGGGGTGGGGGCTGAGCATGCGGATATCTTGGAGGGTCCGGCGAAGCCATGCAGTTTGTTGCACTGCGGCGGTGGCGGCAATGTATTCCGCCTCGCACGTGGAGAGGGCCGTGATGCTCTGTTTCATAGATGCCCAGCATATCGGAGTGCCATTGTATAGGTGGACGATGCCAGATATTGATTTCCGGTCGGTGACATCTGCCGCGTGGTCGGCGTCCGAGTATGACGTGAGCAGGGGGGTGTTGGAGATGGGTTTGTCAGCGGTGTTACTGACTTGCAGGGGGATGTTAGCAGCGGGGAAGAGGAGCCCGTGCTGGGGAGTGTGACGGAGGTACCGGAGGACGCGTTTGAGGGCATTCCAGTGCCGGGTTGTCGGGGCTTTGGCGGCGACGGACAGGCGGTTGATGACAAAGTAAATGTCTGGGCGCGTGGAGTCGGCGATGTATCTGAGGTCACCGAGGATTTGTTGGTACTCTTTCAGTTGGGGGTGTTTTGAAAGAGGCTCATCTTGGTCCGTGGGTCCGTGGAGGCGGATTCCGTCCTGGTACGGGGTGGGCTTACCGTTGGCGATATGCATCTCTGCTTTTCGCAGGATGCATGCGGTGGCGGTGGGCTGGGATATGTGCAGCGCGCCGTTGGCGGTGCGCTGTACTGTCCATCCGAGCAGCGTGCGGGGTTCACCGAGGCGCTTTATGGTGTACGCCTTTGTCAGCAGGTTTGCGAAATCGTCGAGCAGCGCTTGTGTGGTCGCTGTGACGGTAAAGTCGTCCATGCTGATCGCCACGAATGTGGCCGAGGAAGGGGATATTTTGTGGAAGAGGCAGGTGTCTGCCTCGGATTGGTGAAAGCCGTCCTTGGTGAGGAGGCCGAACACGGCTTGCAGGTATGTGAATCCTGCTTGCGGGGTGCCATAGAGGTTCTTGATTAGTTTACCTCCTTTGCATTTGTGCTTGTACGTTCCGTCGAAGCGGGGGTGCTGACGGACGTATACAGGCTTTTCCCCATTGTGGTCGAAGTCCTCGTGGAGGTACGCGGCCTCAATGTCGATGTGTTCAATGAGGAGGTTGTGGGCTGCGGCAATGGCGAATAGCAGGCGTACCGAGGACTTATCTGCCATGTAGGTTGTAGTACGTTCGGGATCGTAATGAACGTTTGGCAGCATTGTGTCTCCTCGAGCCGCGCAGCGCGCTTTTCGTTTCGTGACGTTGCCGTTTTTGTCGCGCTTGTAGCGGTACCCCATCGTAAGGGGAATGAGGCGCGTATTTCGCGGGAGTAGGTGGTCGGGTGTCCACTGTATGACACGCTTTGTGTCGAGCGCATCGAGCTCCTGGTTGTGAGCGGTGGACCAGAGGTCTGCATCGGGGTATTTTCGTGCTTGCCCGCGGTTGAGGGGGGCAGGCGTGGAGACCGATAGCTCGTCTGGTGTACGGTGGGGGGTGTGCGCCTTGAAGGCGGCGGCGGAGGTCATTTTGGGGTCTTGTGTGCGGAAGTAGGGGTGGAAGTCCACTGTGCGTATTCGGTGAGTTTTGCTCGTGTTGACGTCCAGTGCCATGATGTGGCGATCGTCGGTAGGGTAGAGGTACCGTACGGTGCGGGAGCGTGAGTGCAGCTTGGAGAGGGTTGTGGTGCGCTGGCGGGGGTCAGGGGTGGTGCCTAATTGTCCAAAGATGTGAAATTGGGTGATTTGTGGCACCGATTGGTGCCATTGGGTGGCGGGGAGGGCGTGTGTGCTGTGATGCATGGTGTGATTGTATTTAAATGTTGCATCTCGCACTGCGTCCTCCCAGTGGTGTTGAGGGAGCTCACTGTGATGCAGAGCAGCTCGAGCTGCATTCAGTAGTGTACTGTTGATCCTCTCTGCGAGGCTGTTCTCTTGAGGGGTGTAGGGGATGGTGGGAGAGTGGCTTGTGTTGTGCTTGGTGTATGTTTGGATGGCTGTGGCAGAGAGGTACTCGAGTGCGTTATCGGTGCGTATGATTCGGGGTTGGTGGCCCGTTTGCTTGTTGATTGCATTTAGGATGAAATCGAGGCGTTGTGGTGTTTGCGCACGGTTCGGCAGAAAGTCGGTAATGAGGTACCGTGTTTTTGTGTCGAGGACCGTTAGGATGTATTTGTTTTGCTGGTGAGAGGGGGGTGCAATCGGGCCACATATATCACTACTAAGTGAGAAGCCCGTTGGGTAGTGGTGGGCAGTCGGCTTGTGTGGGCGAAGTCGTTGCTTGGCGTGCGCACAACTTGAGCACGTGATACGTGGGGCGTAACGTGCGAGGGAGGGTGGGATGTTGGGGAGCAGTCCTTGTCGTGCCATGGTTTGGATGGTGGCAGGTCGCACATGGTTTAGTACCATGTGCCAATGATGGAATGCGTACTCTAGTGCCTCACCGT
>NW_005178787.1:0-6195 GCF_000350225.1 Chondrus crispus
AGTATGTGACTGAGGCAGACAAGTTTTGCGCAAATTATTGCCAAGGAGTGGGTAAAGGTCGCCCCAGCTTGGACAAGCCGAACCTGCACAGGTTAATCGAGTTGTACAACCACACAATTCCTGCCTTCGGGCATGTACGTCACTTTATGGAACTGGTGTTCGAGAATGCTCATCAACCTTTGAAGAGGTGCATAGTCCGGGGTAATCACCAAAAAGGACATTTGGCGGCCGTGGGTCATTGTTTGGGGAATGATTGGCAAGGGCGGTTGGCGTTGCTGTCCAGCACTATGACACAAACTTCGGATGCCGGACTGAAGATGGAATGCAGGAGAGGCCTTCGACGCTTGCTTCTCGGCGAAGCTTGCAACGAGTTGTCACAGGCTTCGGATGAATTGAAGGGATTCCTGAAGGACACAGATGTTAGTATATCTGATTTATTTGTCAAACCGTTGATGGACGAGATGCGGTCGAATGGGAAGGTCAACCCCGCTTGGACGGGAGATTCCGTACAATGGGAGGGGAATTGTGAAAAGGATGTCAATGAGCTGTCCAGCTGTTGCATATCAGAAACAGAAACGATAGATTCATCTGAGCTTTTGTCGCAGCTTTTGTCACGGGCTACAAACATCCTGGAAAATCTCCGTCCAGAATTTGATACGTCAAAGAAGTCAGAAGTCAAGTTGTTCTCGTCTGCTCGGCGCGTTCGCAGAAGCTACTTGAGTGCGTCCCCACGGACGTACTCGCATGACACGATTGAGCCGGGATGTGTCGTCCAGGTTATGTTACCGTGCGGAGGGACGAAGGGATTGCTTTTGCATGCAAATGGGGCGGTCGGATCGTCATTGAACCTGTTCGCTGTTGTTGGGGTCTTGCAGAGAGAGGACGAGAGTCCTCACGCGGCTGTCGTAAGATGCAGAGTGGATGATCGTAAAACTCTGAGGATATCCGCGGAACTGAACTCAGAGTCTATACAGGTGCTCTGTCTCACTGATGGCGTCCGTCGCGTGGCGCTGTACCACGCCTGCTCAGCAAACTCCTGTCACGTATCGAGGGACAACTCCATCAAACACTCTGCCAATGTTTTGGGTGGCGGGGCATTCTACTTTCAGACGAGGAGAAAAGGTTACCCTGCAAGAATGGCATGAAGGGAATAGGGACCTGGTGTTTCAGACGCTGGAAAACCTGATTATTCGCGGAGTGGCGTTTTCTACTGGAAAATTATCAGATTTCAGCACCCATCCCATCTGAATTGAAATTGGGCGGACTTCTGGTTACACGTCTCGCCGATCCCGTCAACAGTTGGACACCTCGCTCTTTCCTGGCCAATCTACTGCTGACCGAAGGTATCTTTGGACACAAACAACCACGCAGTTCGTTTCGCGTATGAGGGCGCAAGATCGATGCAATAGGGTCACGGCGGGCCCGCTTGTGGTGTATGGGTGATCAGGATAGCGAGAGATCGCCAGTGCTATTGCTGGTGGATGGGGCTGCAAACGGTCGATCTACAGTTGATCGATCTCGATGTCGTCGTGATAGGAAACGCGCTGAAAGTAGGTTGATATGCACGCACGTGCGTCGCATTTTTATCCGCGTATGTCCGCACTATCTGACCATCTTCAAATTCTAGTGATGAGATCGCCTTTGTCTGCGTGCGAACCTGACGGAATTAAAACCGTGTTTGTTTTGTGAAAGTGTTGGATGGATTGTAAGTTGTCGTTGACGCTTCGCGAATCAGTCCGGCCGGACAGGCGTACTGCACACAGTATCTTACCTACTTCAGTTTACATCTGCGCTTGTCCCCACAACAGTTGGTCATCGGAACTTGAAGTCATGGTTAACTCAACTCCGTCATGATTGGAAGTGTCACATGGCATCGGCGCCGGAAGTTGGGCAGTTCTTGTTGCGTGAAAGTGTTGGATGGATTCGTAAGTTGTCGTTAACGCTTCGCGAATCAGTCCGGCCGGACAGGCGTGCTGCACACAGTATCTTACCTACTTCAGTTTACATCTGCGCTTGTCTCCACAACATTTGGTCATCGGAACTTGAAGTCATGGTTAACTCAACTCCGTCATGATTGGAAGTGTCACATGGCATCGGCGCCGGAAGTTGGGCAGTTCTTGTTGCGTGAAAGTGTTGGATGGATTCGTAAGTTTTCGTTAACGCTTCGCGAATCAGTCCGGCCGGACAGGCGTGCTGCACACAGTATCTTACCTACTTCAGTTTACATCTGCGCTTGTCCCCACAACAGTTGGTCATCGGAACTTGAAGTCATGGTTAACTCAACTCCGTCATGATTGGAAGTGTCACATGGCATCGGCGCCGGAAGTTGGGCAGTTCTTGTTGCGTGAAAGTGTTGGATGGATTCGTAAGTTGTCGTTAACGCTTCGCGAATCAGTCCGGCCGGACAGGCGTGCTGCACACAGTATCTTACCTACTTCAGTTTACATCTGCGCTTGTCTCCACAACATTTGGTCATCGGAACTTGAAGTCATGGTTAACTCAACTCCGTCATGATTGGAAGTGTCACATGGCATCGGCGCCGGAAGTTAGGCAGTTCTTGTTGCGTGAAAGTGTTGGATGGATTCGTAAGTTTTCGTTAACGCTTCGCGAATCAGTCCAGCTGGACAGGCGTGCTGCACACAGTATCTTACCTACTTCAGTTTACATTTGCGCTTGTCCCCACAACAGTTGGTCATCGGAACTTGAAGTCATGGTTAACTCAACTCCGTCATGATTGGAAGTGTCACATGGCATCGGCGCCGGAAGTTGGGCAGTTCTTGTTGCGTGAAAGTGTTGGATGGATTGTAAGTTGTCGTTAACGCTTCGCGAATCAGTCCGGCCGCACAGGCGTGCTGCTTGCAGTATCTAACCTACTTCAGTTTACAAATGCGCTTGTCCCCACAACAGTTGGTCATGGGAGCGTGAAGCGGCAAGGAGACTGTATATTGCGCTGCGTAGCGTATGTAGATAGGGAGCTGACATAGTGGTAAACCGACTACTGACTCTTGCTCGCAATTCACACTGCTCCCATCCTATATGACAACTGGTACCACGGGTGCGGTGCATTGACCCGATCCTACGTGTGCACATCGCCGACCAGAAACAAACGTTGGATCATTCCAGTCTGTTTGACAGTACCAAAACGCAATAAACTACTGCATGGCCATGCCCAGCGGTTAATCTGGGATGTTTTTGAGATGGATCAGCCCAGCACGTATGGCAGTACCGCCAAATATTACAATGAGGCACTGCCATGTCCAATTGTAAATCTGCGATTTTTTTCAGTTGGCCCAGCGACGGCAAGGTATTGGAAGAGTACCAATAGATTACGGCTTGCAGGGAATTCGGTGCAAAATCAGTATCAAAAATTTTGCTCAAAAAATGTCTTGACTATCATTGGTACGGCCAAATCAAAAATTAAATTAATCGTAACGTTACGGGCCAGATTTACTTCGTAGTGGGGGTATTGTCCGATAATACATCCCCCGCTATCGGAGTCGAGCACGGGGACTCCAGCAATGTCGACATTGCAGGAGAAACCCAACACCGAGGCCCACGTAGACCCGATGTTGGAAGAAGGCACCACAGGGACACCCGACATCCCAGTGAAGCGCAACGAGCGAGACGTGGTTAACGCCGACCGACACGAGTCGGCCGCCCTTCGGACCCCGGTGAGCCCAAGGTCGCCGACGAAATGTCCGCCTCGTACGGACTCCAGCACCTGGACGGGCGTCACTGAGACGCGAACGTCCCCCGGCTCGAGCCGAAGGAAACGCAAGAGGGGCCAACGCCGAAGTCGAAGGCCCCGGCGGAACGACCTCACCGATAAGGTCGCGCCCAAGGTGGTCGATGGCCTCGTATGCCTCATGACGTCGAAAATATATAACGTCTTGGGCTCCGTGGCCACCGAAGGCAACGCGTTTAAGCCCCACACGATCGCCGTCGACACGTGCTCGGGCTACAACTTGGTGAGGAAGGCCGACCTCCCTCCCGACTGGGCTCGCTACATAATACGGGGCGCGCCATTACCACGCCTGGCTGGCGCGAACAGTAACCCGCTTCGACTTACGGCGGTCGTCCGCCTCGCGGTCCGGCTGCGAAACACGACGTTCCGCATACCTTTCGTAGTGGCCGAACAACTCGCTGTTCCCGTTCTACTTGGGACCGCGTTCATTGATGCGCACGTACGCAGCATCGACATCGATGGACAGAAGCTCGAACTTCGTCACGGTGGGTCGGTAGCCATCGTCAATGGGAAGGGGGAACCGACTCCCCCTACCAGGCGACATGGTCGCCAAACGAGTCGTCCGGAGGTACGCGAGGAGGCCCCGCAGGCGATCCGAGTCGCCCGCTGGGCTACCATCCCCGCGATGTCGCAAGCCCGTGTGCGTGTGACAACCGCGGGGAGGGGTCTCGTGTTCCTGGAGCCCAAGCCCTCACTCCAACACCGTCATGGAGTGAGGCTGACGAATGGCGTCGCGGAAGTCCTACCGAACCAGACATTCGAAGTCATCGTCGCAAACTTCTCGCGACGGGAGAGGCGGCTTCCGAAGCACACCGTCGTGGGATACGCGAAGCGCAACCCCCTCGCGATCCTCACGCCCGAACGTCGAGTCGCTGAGGAGGTCGCGCTCGCGTTGCATCTGACCGACTTGACCGATCAAGTCGGAGAGGTCGGAGCTGGCCGATCCAGCTCCGACGAGAAGGCAACCGCGGGGAGTGAAGGGGTTGACCCGGACGAACGGTTACCTATACCCCAACCGACGGCGGAGGGTACTGTACCCCCCCAGCAGAAGGATCCCGAAAATCCACCGATGGATTGGGAAAAAGAGATTGACTTGTCATACATCGACGATGACCAGCTCCGTGGCCACGTGCTCGAGATGCTCCGTAAGCACTCGAGTCTGTGGAGCGGTGCGCTCGGAACGATCCAAGCCACAGAGCACCGCATTCCCCTCGAACCGGGAACGAAACCGATTCGTTCTATGCCCTATCGGAAGGGCCCGGCCATGCGCGAAATGGTCGCGAAGGAGGTCAACAAGATGTTGAACGCAGGGGTTATCGAACCCGCAAGCACCGAGTGGGCGTCCCCGGTGGTGCTCGTACCGAAGAAAGACGGCTCTCTTCGGTTCTGCGTGGACTACCGGCGTCTCAACGCGAAGACTGCAGCGGATTCGTATCCGCTGCCGCGTATGGACGACTGCATCGACTCTTTAGGAGATGCAGCCGTCTTTACGACGCTGGACTGCAATTCCGGATATTGGCAGATCCCGGTCGCTCCGGAGGACCGGGATAAGACTACCTTCACGACACATATGGGTACGTACCGCCATTTGCGCATGCCGTTTGGATTAAAAGGGGCACCGGCCACCTTCCAACGTGCCCTCGATATCATACTCTCCGGAGTCCGCTGGCAAATATGCCTCGTCTATCTCGATGACGTTATCGTGTTCTCGCGTACGGACGCGGAACACGCAAGGCATCTCGATACCGTCTTGAGCTTGTTGCGGAGTGCCGGCATCTCCCTCAAGCTCAAGAAGTGCAGCTTCTTCCGTCCGAAGGTGCACTACCTGGGGCACGTTATATCCCCAGGTAAGTTGAGCGTGGCTGATACGGCAATCGACGCCTTCAAGACGTTTACGTTCCCGAGGACGTTGACGCAGGTGCGCTCGTTCCTCGGGGCGTGTAACGTGTATCGTCGCTTCGTCAAGGGCTTCTCGAAGATTGCCCGTCCGTTAACCGATATAACGCGCAAGGACTCGGATCACGATTTCGATAACCCAACGGAAGTTCAGCTTCAGGCTTTCGAAAGCCTGAAGGCTGCGATGATCTCCCCGCCGATCCTCGCGCTACCACGGTACGGCCGACCGTACCTGTTGGACACTGACGCCAGTGCATATCAACTCGGGTGCACCCTCCTACAGGAGCACGACGAGCCAAACGATTGGCGCCCCGTTGGGTACTGGTCGTACTCGCTAAGCGATAGCGAACGGAACTACAGCGCTACGGAGCGTGAGTGCTTCGCCGTGGTGTGGGCCGTCCGCACACTGCGGCCGTATATCGAAGGAACCAAGTTCACCGTCCGGACGGATCACGACGCCCTCCGATGGCTCATGTCGCTCACGGAGAGCTCAGGAAGACTCACCCGGTGGCGGCTACGTCTGGCTGAATACGATTTCACCATTCAGTACCGCC
>NW_005178788.1:0-20926 GCF_000350225.1 Chondrus crispus
GATTTGGTTAGTTGCGGTTTTTGTTTTGTGCTGTATGGGTTGTGGTGTCTGTATGGAGGCGAGGTTGGCCATGTGTGTTGGGTGGGCGCCCGAGTCGAGGATGTACGTACAGTAGTCCTGGTGCAGGCTGTGATCGGTTGTGTCGTCCAGCTCCATATCCGAGTCGTTTGTGTAATCGTCGTGACGTTGAGCGCCCCGTGCCGTCTGGTACGGCTTGGTGCGTACGGGTTGACGGGTACGGTGGCGGGGGTGTGCTGCGTGATTGCACTCGGCGTCGGTGTGCCGGGGGTGGGAGACACCTCTTGACATGTGGAATCTGCATGGATTGGATGGTACGGGGAGGTTCCGGCGGTAGAAACGGTTGTAGCGTTGAGGGGCCGAGGCTGTATTTCTGAAAAAAATTGAGCCTCCGGCGTCGCCGTGTATTTGAGAGGTGCTTGGTTGTGACGCTTGCCGGTAGAGGTCCATTCGATTGAACTTGTGCACAAAGTCTTTTGTGTCTTTGGGGTCCAGGGCAATGAGTTGGCTGCCAATCGCGGCCGTGGCGGGGTTGAACCGCAGGCCGTCGATGAGGAACTCTACTGTTGTTTTGGGGTCGGCTATTTCTGGGAACCGTGCTGCGATCATTCTGGTTCTGATCTGCTCATGGGCCTTGATGTACTGATCAAGAGTCATACCGGGCAGAAAGTGTGTCTGCTCGGCTAGCTGCTTTAGGTATTTGTGGTCTGAAGCGTTGGTTGTGTCCAAGTGAGAAGTGACTGCCTGTATGAGATCGTAAGGAGTTGGATCGCTTGTGGGGGTGAGTAGGAGGTTGGCTATGTGGGCTGGTATGGACGTGATCAGCTTGCCGAGTAGGTAGTTCTTGTTGCGGTTGAATGGTGCTAGATCGGTGGGGTCTTGTGGGGGAGTGGGGTTGCTGATGATGTGCTCGATGGCGTCAATCGTATGTGCTGCCGCTCGAGTGGCCACGATCCACGGCCCGTAGTTAGTCGGGTCGAGGCGGGGGATGTCGGGGCGTTTTTCCATGGTGCGTATGTCCTGGTGAGTGTTGTTTGTGATGTGAGATGTAGTGTGATTTGTCGTGTGGTTTGTTGTGTAGTTTGTCGTTTGGTTTGTCGTGTTTTGTGTTGATGTCGTAGGATTTGTCGGTGGAGGGATGTAGGTGAGGGGCTGAGATGGGGTTAGCCTGGGGCTCCTCCGCGTTGGGAGGGATCGGTTTGTTCTTGTCGTGGTGGGTTGCGATCGTGAAGCGGGGAAGGTTGAATTATGCAAGGTAGCAAAAGGTGCCCATAACCTGTGTGAACAGAAGACCGATGCCTCCTCGTTTACTCGTCGTCGCTCGCTAGTTATAAGTCTATCCTGAAGGACAGACTGTCCTGTGCGGTCTGACATGAATGATTCACACAGCGATATTCAGCCTGATAAAGGACAATATAGAGATGACTCTAACTCCACTTTCACTAACGCCACATCTTTAACTCCACTTTCACTTAAAGATGTGGCGTTGCCTTTTGCCACAATAGAAATGTCGGCAGCGGCCTTGAAACAACTAGAGGCAGATGATGTCCTCACTGCGTTTTACCCTCATAGACGTTGTCACTTCTGAACGTTGTACATCTCGGAACAGTGCACATTCTATTGGCTTGCACGTATGGGCACAACTGGGAGTACGCCTGTACTGTATCATCAAAAGGGTAACAATCAGCTCCTAGTTGCAGGTCAACATGCTGTCCTTAAAGAATAATACTGCACCCTAGAGCGAGCTAGTGGTACATGCAGCAGACCGGAATCATGATAGCTGGCATTTTCATTCTCATGGGCAGTTCCACAATTGCAAGCTGCTGCATTTTTGACGCGAGTACGCGTCTTTATCTTTTACAGTACCCTTCGCGAAGGGTACTAGTACATAATCGAAGGACTGTGTCAAACTTGCGCCTGTCAAACACACACACACAGATTCAGACATTCAGGGATCGATCTGAATCCACAAACCTTCTTCAAGACTCCTGACACGGCTTCAAGTATTGCAACATGTTGTTTCAACTCCGTGGCGCATCTCCTAAAAACCCTCATGGCCTGATAAGAACTCCAGCACGAAGTGCTGCCACATCCCGTCAACGGTTGCAACATCATACTATGAAGTAATCACTTGCGCTAGGCCAAAGTGTTCAAGCATCGAAGGGCCTTTGATAAGGACAAACTCTCGCGACACACCATCCCACCCTGCCCTTTATTGTCGATTCAGAACATACAGCGGATGTTAAAACGTCTGACAGGCGACTCACGAACACAGAATTACCTTTTACAGTGCGGTACCAACATTTGCTTGGTAATAATGCTAGCTTTTCCGTTCCCAGTCGGTCCAAATTGTTGTGTGCTGTTCGCTTTGTTCAGTTCAAGACTCATACCGAAGCACTATATAGCCTGGGGGATACTCATGAAATCCTTTTTCTTCTCACCACTCACCGCAACACCATCCCTCTACCCATCTTCTTCTCCTGAACACACACAAACTCCCAAGAATGATTGCCAAGATCGCCGCCATCTTCGCCCTCATCGGCGCTGTCGCCGCCACCCCGGTCTCCCGTGCCTCCATCAACGGCATCCTCGCCTCGGGAGCTGGCTTCCAGTCCGAAGGTACTACCACTGCAGGTGCCGCCGCTGACAATGACGCCGGCATCGCTTCCTCTTCACTCGAGGGCGTCGGCTCCGTTCTCGGCATGGCCGGCCCTGGCTTCGCCACCGGAGCCGCTCTCGCTTCGCCTTCTTTGTAATTGCAACGTTCAAGAACGAACCACGGATATGTGATGGCTTTCGATCCGCCGTCATAGCTCACCAAAGGTTAGAACAGAACAATGTTACTGAAGCTGTAGCCTACCTTCGTATTTGTAAAATATGTAAAACGACACCTTTCAAAGTCCCATCAAGAACACCTTCGTTTTCTGACCAACTGTGCGGAAAGCAATACCCGAAAACCATAAGTTGCTTCTTTTTCCGCTTCCTTAACCTTTGCTATGCTGAGGTCTCTCAAGAATAGTATCTCCTGACCACCGAAAGTATCAGTCTGTACTCTTTCTACTAAGGAAAAGTCTCTCTACGAAAGACCGAATTTAAAATAAGAGATAGGCATATATGAATAACGGTCAGATCGTTTCGAAAATAATACCAGAGCGCAGCCAATTCGACAAACGATAGAGAACAAGACTTTCGTCTGAGCTTGGGTCAAGAATGTACGCTGGATGTTTCATGGGACGCTTCATGTCGGCATGCCGGGGAAGGCAACATTATTCTGCACTATCATCCTTGAATCAAACATGCAAGTGGACTCGTGCTCTCACAGGCTCACTTACAGTACAGGCAACATTCCAGCTGCTGTCCAAACCTCCAAGGTGCTTAGAAAATGGAAATCAAAAGATATTCCTGATGAAGCAAGTTTGTGTAGTGTACACATGTCATGATCAAGTGTAGAGTTCACGTTTTTATTGATTCGGGGGTTCTGGCGTGCATTTGAAGCTACCGTATAATTATTTTCCATCCGCGTGCAAGGAATCTGACCTTAGAATATGTAAAACCAAAGCTCTTGTACACTGTTTCATAACACATCTTGGCCGAATAATTGCAGATAACAGTCTCTTGCGTAGTTTGTAAAAAATGGGAGCGCATCGGAAGATGAAAGTCTGTCGTTGGGCAAGTGATTTCGGTCCTATAAAAACAACTTCTTTGAGGGACCAGATTTGCACAAGCAATTGCGCTATATGTTTCGAGTCTTTCTCTCACTGTATACTGTATGCTGCCCTTTGCCCAAGGCGTTAGTTCCACCTTGAAGAGTATTTGATACCCCAAGAGCTCTCAAGAAGAGGGGGCAAGGAGACCTGTAAATAAACGTGTGGGGAAACCAAATGCCCCAACAGAACCTAGAAACGGGACGTTTACGCAGGACCACAGACCTACAGTTGCAGTTGCATACAGTTGTTGAAAGTGGCCTCAATGGCAGAGACATCGATGTTTACATTGGTGGTGCAATTTCGTGGAAAGGTGCAAATGCCCTTCGAACCAGGCCTCCACCAACAGGGATTTCACACATCAAATTCACAAAGCGTGGGCCCGAACGAGGTGCGGTTGTACGGTTAGCGTATGCCTATGGGCTTTACCGATAGAACTCTAGGCGTTCACATGCAAAATGTGGAAAAAAACCGGACGAAAGATTTCGCCATCTCCCCCTATAAAACTTGCCTCCATCTACAACACCTTCATCATCTGCATCACAGCTCATTCACACTCTCAGCATCTTCCGACCATCCACAACCACTACCCCACAATGATTGCCAAGATCGCCGCCATCTTCGCCCTCATCGGCGCCGTCGCCGCCGCCCCGGTCTCCCGTGCCTCCATCAACGGCATCCTCGCCTCGGGAGCTGGCTTCCAGTCCGAAGGTACTACCACTGCAGGTGCCGCCGCTGACACTGACGCCGGCATCGCTTCCTCTTCTCTCGAGGGCGTCGGCTCCGTTCTCGGCATGGCCGGCCCTGGCTTCGCCACCGGAGCCGCTCTCGCTTCGCCTTCCTTGTAATTTTCGGGCTGCTGCAAGAATGGGCTGTGCGCTGAAAAGGCAGGCTCTCTTAGAGCGCGTGGTATGAACCTTTTTTTGAAAGGTCATGGATGGGACCTCGATTGAGAAGTAAAAATGTGTACTTATTTTAATTCATTTTGCGAATTTTGGATGCGAGCGCCCTCAAAAATATGGTGTCTCAAAAGAAAGCGACTTGCTTTTTGTCTCGAGAAAAATTTGCGGTGGTAGCACTAAGCGTGATATTGCCCCTCCTTCTACTGCGAGGCGAACAATTTGGTGCCTGAGTGGTACCATTTTTTGCTGGAGCAACCATGCAGCAGTCACAGGTCCAGCGTACAAGGCCTGTGCCACAGCCGAGGATTGTTGATAGAGATGAAGCCACTTTGCGAGAGCGAGCAGAACTTGGCCTCAGAATGCCATGCAGTGGATGCGTGAGGCATCAGGCAGGAAGAGGAGAAGGGGAGGGGTTGAACATGGACGGATTTCGGGCCCTTGCTCGAGCTCATACCGCTGGGCCCTTGAACCGATGGCGGCATGTGCTCTTATCATAACAGTCAGCGTCCGAACAATTCGGCAATATGGTTGTTAACAACCATAGCTAACATTAGCTCTATTTGCTCGTGTTTCCGGGCATTGCTGTTGGTTTACTTTTTGGCTCGTCCCCCTTCCCCCCTTCCTCCTTCCTCCATCCCCTCCTCAGCCCATGGAGCCTCCTCTTTTATCGCCGTCCCAGGGCGTCTACAAAGTTCCAGCACTCGTTCCTAAATTTTCAACTATACAGTAATCGCATTGTAATTTTGAAATAAGATTACCGTTACAGTGGATTACCGTTACAGTGGGTATCGCTCATCAGTGCACACCCGTGTCGTAAGCACAAAAGGTGCAGTACTCTCGATGTGCAATAATGGAAGCCATTTGTGTGTGCGATCACACAGTAAAGAACTCATGAATCATAGTTTGCGTCCTCCTCTTCTCGTTCTGCTCGCCGAATGCATCCATAAAAGCACGCTTTGCCTTGCGCAACCCGTCTGCGGCAACCACAACCCCAGTCCGCTGTGCAAGATCCTCAACCTCCTTAAATGCCTTTTGCACCTCAGAAGGAAGGGGGATTTCTTGAACTCTGTCTTCGGCGGTACCTCTTTGTTCTAGCTTTCCTGCGCTTGAAAGGACCTCTAACTCCAAAATGTGAACTTCCTTTGTCCTTTCTAGAACATCATTAACCGGGGAGTACAGTATCCGTCCGGAGAATCTGACACGTGTAAGACTCGTGTTCCGGCTCATAGGGGCGCAATACTGGGCATATGCATTGTTCAAATGTGCATTAATGAGCCCCCCCCCCCTGTACATGAAAACCCGGCCACAATGGTGACGCACACGTGAAAGGGCCGTGTTTTGCAAGATGCGCGATTCACGGGTCGCCGTCGAATACGCTGCTTCGTGATTTTTCATTCAGTTGAGGTTGGGTCCGCCGCGAGGGAGGAATGATCGTGCCTCTTCACAAGTCACTGCAGCGACTGATACATCTCTCCGTGCTGGAGCTGGCTTCTGCCCACTCCCGAAACGTGACAAAAGCCCAACAAACTGGTATCCATGGCATGCAAGCAACAAAACCGGTAATCTGATATCTGCACGTCTGAATACCTTGTCGTTCAAGTGAACAACATCCCTGCTCGCCATTTCACGGGACCCGCTTCCGTCGACAACAAGATGGGGCTCCTCGCAGAATAGAACCCATCTTTCCGTCTGGACACCACCAGTTCTTTGCCATTGGGACTCACGAGGGTATCGTCCACGACGCGAAAACCGACTGCCAGCGCATCCTCCAACCTCACTGGCTCATCAAATTTCACCCGTCTCGCCGAAAGCGCGTGGCACCCCAAACTAGCATACGGGCCGCTTGCGCGCACCGAGTGGCTCCACGACTCCCACAGCCTGAAATCCAGCCGTTCGAGGTTGCATATTTGGCTGTGATGGATGCGCACCGATTTGGCAAGGTCCTTCGAGCACTGCATGCGCACGTTGTTCCCGCGCGCGTAGGAGCAAGCAGGGCCACCAATGATTTCGCCGCGGATGGCCTGCCGGACTGTGTACCAAACGAGATGTCCTATTCTATTGATAAATGGATTCGAGAAAATGGTATGGGGCTCCTCTGATAACCGACCGAGACGCCCTCCTCCCCTTGGTTTCTGGCTCGGTGGGGCGGTTCTCGGGCGCTCCCGGCGGCCGAGGTCGGAGTTCAACATTTTGCGGAGCCACCCGTTCCGAATGTCCAAGGATGCAAGAAACCAGGCGTATACGATGACAGCCGTCTTAGCCGGCTCGTCCATGAGCCCCGTCATAGACGCGATTTCGAGCTTGGAGATGTCGGGCTCCGTGAACGAGGAGGCGTAGGAGGAAAGAATGTTAATGATGAGCTTGGAGTCCACGGGGAGATTTCGGGGATAGCTCTTTCCAGCACACTGGCGGCCGCTCGAGTCTTCCCTCCGCGCTCGCACACGGCGGCAACCCACTGGGTGGCGCGCACCGGCTTGGCATCCGGGATGAGGTGAACGGATGCGTGGGCTAGGTACTGGATGAGGTTTGTGAGCCAGAGCGGGTCCGAAGGCGTCTCCATTTGGCATACGTGGAGGATGAAGAGCTCGAGAAGATGTTGTAGGGCCTGCTTGGGGCGGTCGAGGATGGGGCTGAAGAGAAGGAGACGGCGGTGCACGGCATCGGGCCAGACGTGCGTGACGGACGAGACGCAGGCCTCGAGGGTGTCGTTGCCATAAAGGGCTTCGCGGAGGGTGAAGGGGAAGATGGTTGGGGGGGCAGCCATGGCGGTGGGGGTCACATGACGGTCAGTTAAGGCGGGGGGGAGGGAGTGGCGACATAGGAGCGGCGATATGGGAGTGAAAAGATGGCGGAGTGGAGGTCGCGATGTCGCGCGCCATACAGTGCGCGCTGGGGGAAGCGAGCAAGGTGGACTGCGCGGGAGGACAGCGGAAAGGGCGCGTGCCTTGTTACCAGGTTTGAACCGGATCTGTGATCTGATCTTATTTCTGTGTGCCACTGCGCCGTGATCTATAGGTATGATATGTTGCTGTAATGCACGAGTCTTGCCTGAACAGCGATGCAGCTTAGGTCTTGGCCGGTTATCCGGGGAATCTCACAAGACTCGCACGTGTTATTAAGCAACAATGCATTGCCACATCTTTCTGGCACACTAAATGGCGTCAGTCCAGCCTCGTCGTGTCAGCGGTACGGCTTCTGTCAGGTCAGTGCGTAAGCGCCCGTGTGCCCCGACGGGCTGGACCGTAGGGCCCGAATAGACAGCCTTATCCCATTTCGGAATAAAATTCAATGGGCTGCCCATCCAGTGTGGGCGCACCCTCTCCAATGATATTAGAGAAGTACAGAATGATGCATGAATATTGTCATGGCCCCACTCGTTCATTGCTCATTATGTAGCCTTCTCCCCTCTGCACCTGTCAGCAGCCCGCCGCACATCTGACCTCTTTCATTGGCGTCTATGTCTCGCAGGTTTGGACTGTGGCGATTTTTCGCTTCTGGAACATAGACATGGCCAATGCGGTCATCGAAACTTGCCGCCTTTACATCATGAACGTTTTGGACAAAACCGCCCCTTTGCAATACGGGCAGTTACTCTGACTGTATTTCTTCTTTCAAGTGACTGCATTAACGTACTTGGGTGTCGTGTGTGACATCTTAAGCGGAATTTGATTCTACAATTGCCCTAATGTAGGTGCCAGATGGTATAAGTGCAGTGTTGATGTGGGCCTTGTACGTTGGAACCATTACCTGTAAACTATTCTGAAAATCAGAAAAAAGGAGTACGGTCTTACAGTCGCATCCTAACTGAAACATAACTCGGTACATTTTTTGTCGCAACCAATTTCTTCATAGAACCCCACATTCTATGCCCCCTGCGGCGCTGTGCCAAACACAAATCAGGATAGGAGGCTATGCTTCGTTGCAACTCGAGTTCATCCTTTATGGTGGCCCATTCATCGCATAAATACTCGAGGCCTCCCCACGATGCTGCACCCCTTCCTGTGTCAACACTTGCGAATTATCAATTAGCCCGAATACCTCATCCTCTCCAGCGGACCGCCCTAGCGGTAGCACTCATGAAAGATGACCGGAAGGAATTTTTGCTATCTATTTAAGAGAGGCGCAGCTCTTTTCAGCAGCTGAAAAATCTCACCACTCCCACCAGCAATTTCAAATCTTCAAATTCCCAAAACCTCCGTAACCTTCTCACAATGATTGCCAAGATCGCTGCTATCTTCGCCCTCATCGGTGCCGTCGCCGCCACCCCGGTCTCTATTCAGGGTATGCTCAGCAAAGGTGGTGGATTCAAGTCCACTGGTACTACCGCCGCCGGTGCCGCCGCGGACTCTGACTCTGGCGTTGCTTCCTCAGGGGTCCAGGGTATCGGTTCCGTTCTCGGCATAGCTGGCCCTGGCTTCGCCACTGGTGCCGCCCTCGCCTCCCCTTCCCTTTAAGCAGGTGGAGATACTTATTTAAATGCTACCAAAGTATCACTGAAGAAGGTCTATGGAAGGTCGATTTATGCTTTTGATGCATGTTGATGGAATTTCACTTTTTAATATGTGTGTGTGGTAAATTCCAAGAGTGGTAAATTCCAAGAGTGGTCAAATCTTCGCACTGTTCTCGCCATTCCCGAGAATAATTTGAGCCGCAATGTTATTGATGTCAAGTTCATTGGGGATGTCATCCTGGGTACTGAGTTGACTCCAGTTAATTTAGTATTGACAATAAGATCAAGTTCTACTTGACGTAGTGCTGTCAATTCTAAGCTCGTAACCGTAAAAAAGGATGTATGTAACAGATGTGTTCCAGCCAGTAAGTGTCACGGTGTTTTGAGTAGAACAGCAACTTGTATTGTATCCGATAGCTTAAAGTTGTTCATTGGTACCTGCTAATGTTAGAGAAGAGCACTGGGCTATTCACATGGGTGCTTACTTTTGTCATGGAAAGATATCATTCTATGAAAATGATTATACGAGACCATAGAGTCAATTCGAGCCTTCCCTGCCCGACACAAGTACAGTAACTAAAATTCTGGGTGTTTTCCTCTCAAGAACGACTTCAGCTGACTCGAGCTGCACATTCCTGTTGAAGTGGGTAGAATGGCAACAAGTTTGACAGATGCAAAGGCATGTGGGACCCTGAATGTCGGAAATACGGAGCCCTCAGGGACTGGCAATGTTTCTAAAGCACTCTGGTACCAACACGTGCATTTTGGATCACCACAGAACCAGGCAACAAGTAGGAGGTTCAATTCGTTGCAAATGAATTCGTTGCGACTGGATCGCAAAAAATTCTCGTCATCTGGAGGGCTTAGTCGTGTTTAACGCAAAGACGAAAGTGAAAGTCACCCTTTGGATGATCACTAGCAGTGCTCATATTGTGCGGGGGCTTCCCATGTCATGCAGCTCGGACCAAGTCCCAAATATTCACCGTGCCTGTGAAATGACCCAGGCTACTTCCTGCCTTTTTGCGAGGCTTTCTCGCGAATACAGAAGTATCGACAGGGAGGGCTTTATTTTATGCCTCCCATTCCTTGTATGTTTTTCGTTTTTATAACGGTGCTCAAAAAAAATCTCATTGTCGGAGCTGGCCGGATGAAGAGGCTCTTTCATGTTCTGTGTCCTTTGTCCATCTGGAGAGTATGGGATCATAACTTCTGGAGAGTATGGGATCATAACTTGTCTCCACACTCGCGAAATATGACCAAAACAAATATCTAATCACACTCTTTTGTTGCGACACTTGGCCAAAGTAGCGTCATTTGTGCCTTTTTAAATCAACCTTTTCACGGAGTACTAAAAAAAAAAAAAAAA
This sequence comes from Chondrus crispus, assembly GCF_000350225.1. NCBI lineage: Eukaryota > Rhodophyta > Florideophyceae > Gigartinales > Gigartinaceae > Chondrus > Chondrus crispus. The sequence continues at coordinate 10,441 of NW_005178788.1, forward strand.
GTGCATGAAGAGTTGCGAAGTCTGATGCAACAATTCGTGCAGCTCGGTGCGGGAAATTCTCGGTGCAGCCACGTACGACTACTTTCTATATCTAACACGTAACGTGTGCAGCAGATACTGCTGATCATCTGACCGTTTCGAGGAGGCCTAGAGCGCGAGTATCAATGGGCCTTGGAATGTGCTTGAATCGATGAGTATTTGATAGGGACTGCCGCATGTTTAGCCAAGTTAGGGAATGGCCTGATGATTGGGGTGCGAAAAAAGGGTCATTCATCGTCAGCCATGTGCTGGCTGCCTGAACTATTGAACTGGCGGAGGGCGGTATGCTTTCGCCTACAATTAAAAGCGACATAGGGTGCGGCCAACATTAACGAGGGACGGCTTGCTAACTGGCCGAGGGCAAGAAAACCCATGCAATACTGCAGCTTTAAAATACACATGGCCGAAAGATCACTAGCCACGTTGTTGTCAATTCGATAAGAAGTGGCTCAGATTGCCTGCGCCGATGGCGGATGGCGCAATCGGTCCATGCATGCCAGTCTCCATAGTTTCTGCGAAAGCACTTGAAAGTGAGCAACGTCCCGCGTTATGGACGCAAATGGGTCATTAACATGGCATGATTTTCTATCCTACGACCCCTTGAACGCAAGCTTCATTCACATAAGCGGGAAGGGTCATGGCGCAACTCGGATGGTAGGGCTTGTGCTAGAATCAAAACAACATATAAACCAGGCGTGCGTCGCCATGTCTCACATCCGCCCTCCCATCACAGCTCACTTCACTCTCACTCCCTCGAACTCACTTCAAGCACTCTTTCAAGCTTTCAAACAACACACAAAATGATCTCTACTGTTGTCATTGTTTTTGCTCTTCTCGGTGTGGTTGCTGCCACCCCTCTCGTCCGCTTGCCATCCCAAATCACTGGGCTGCTTGCGAACAGTGGCGCTGGCTTCAAGGCGACGGGAGCGACAACTGCTGGAGCTGCTGCTGATGGAGATTCTGGCATCGCCGGCTCTGGTCTCGAGGGCTTCGGAAGCGTGTTCGCAGCGTCCGGGCCTGCGTTTGGAATTGGGGCTGCCCTTCAATCGCCGAGTCTTTAGTTGGAGCTGTAACTCGGGAAAGTTGCGCTTAGAAGACAAAGCTGCTGCTGCTTATGCGGAACTGCAAGGGCAGGGAGTGCCGTGCAGGCGCTCTGTTATCTCTTGAAGTTTGTAGAATGAATATGTACTGCTGTATAAATTAACAGGGTTTGATACTTTACATAAAGGGTGAGAGCGTGAAACCCGTCTTTTCTGTGAAGGGCAGGGCTCGAGAAGCCACATCGCCCGCGTCGCCAGAGGGCCGCCACATTGACGAAAACTTTCAGTGAAATGCACACCACGCAGACCCACCACCTCCATCCTATCTACAAGTCGTCAAAGAAGGTATTCATCTCCCTCGGTCTGTCCTCCTCGAATGTAGTCCGCCGCTTCTTCTTTTTCTTCCTCTTCCTATCGCTGGCGGCCTCTTCCTTCTCCAACTCCCTCTCCCTTGTCTTCTCCTTCTCTTTCTCCTTCTCGTCTTCGTCCTCCTCATCGTCGTCGTCGACCAGCACAGCCCCGTCAACAATCCTGACAACGTCCTCATGCCCGAGCAGCGCGAACAGTGGCTTGTGTACGCCCTGCACGCTGACCATATCCTCCACCGGCCACAATTCCGCCTTCTTCTTCTTCTTCTTCTTGTTCCGCATCTCCATCTCCCCGCCCTCATAATCCAGGACCCCCACGAGTTTCTTACCGACAACATCGACAACCCTAACAACGCCATCCGAGCTCGCCGTAACCACCAGCCCGTCCCCTCCCACAGGCACGATGGCGTTAACGCACTCTGGGTGCCCGTAAAACCGGTCGACATGCGCGGCGGCCTCGCCCTTCTCGCCGCCCTCCGCAAAGCGCAAGTCGTACACGTTGACGGCGCCCGACATGGTCCCCGCCGCCGCCATGCCGCACGCGGGCACGACCGCCAGCGAGAGCAGGTCGTCCTCGAACTCATCGGCGGCGGCGCGCATCAGCAGCTGCGGGCGCGGCGGCACGCGCAGGTCATACGCCAGCAGCGCGCCGTCGGCCGCGGCGGCCAGCACGCGCGACGGAGACTCACCCGGCGCGCAGCCCAGCGGGGCGATGGCGGACACGTAGTCGCCGTGGTGGTGCGCGTGCACCGCGACCGCATCCCCCGGCAGCCGCGCGTCGTACAGCAGCAGCGACCCGTCCGCCGCGCCCGCCAGGAACTGCGCGCCGGGCAGCGCGGACAGCGCCGTGATGGCGTGCGTGTGCGGAAGCGCGCGCGGAGCGGCGGAGGAGAAGGGGGTGTGCAGCAGCAGATGCGGCTCCGGGGAGGCGTGCGCGGAGAGCAGCGTGTCCGGCGTGGCGAAGAGCAGCGTTTGCGACGGCGGGGCTTCCAAGGTGGTCGGCGAGCCCGAGAAGGGCGAGGCGATGAGGATTGAGGAGGAGAGACCCGCCGCGAGGAGTGGGCGCTCCGGATGCGCGCACAGGCTTAGCGCCGGCGAGGGGAGCGCGAGCGCGGCGGCGGGCGGCATCGTGGTGGTGCACGGGGTGGGTGCAGGGGAGGCGGGGAGTGGGTCGGCGGAGAGTGGGGCGGCGGGGAAAAGAAGGAAGCGGCGGAGGACGGAGTTGCCAGCGAGGACGGCGGACCGACGGCCAATGGAAAGTCTTGGAAGGCTGTGTCAGCAACTGAATTACAGGCATACGTGGACACGTGGACACGGACGACACGAATGAAGCAGAGAATCTGGGCATATCTCGTGGCGTGTCGGCTGATGTCCAATCGCGGGGGGCAGTCAACGCGCCCATTTGATAGACTCGCGTCAACCTCTTCAGCTTGCTCGTGCACCCCTCCTTCTTCCACTTCTCCGACTCCTCCCTCGTCCATTTAAACCCTCCTTTCCCCCAGGCTCCCGTCCTACCCTCCCCCCCTCTTCTTCCTTCCTCCTTCCCTACCCGCCCGCCCATCTTCACCATGCCGGCCCCCACCCACCTCCTGCGCGCCGCCCTGGCGGTCCCCCCCGCCTCGCCCACCGTCTCGCCGCCCGCCGCGAAACCCGCCGCCCCTTCAAAACCGCTCACCGTCACGGTCACCCCGCTCTCCCCGGGCGTCCTCTCCGCGACTGCCCTCACCCCCCACAAGCTCCGCGTGTACGACCCCGGCTACGCGCACACTCTGGCCTACACCTCCGCCATAACCTCCATTGACGGCGCGGCCGGCCACCTGCGCCACCGGGGCTACCCCATCGAGTCACTCGCCGCTAACGCTTCCTACCTGGACCTTCTGCACCTGCTCCTCTACGGCTCTCTGCCGACGCGCGCGCAGCTCACGCGCTTCCGCCGGGCCCTGTACGCGCCGTCCGCCTCCCTTGTGCACGCGGACGTGCGTGCGGTCGTGTCGGCGTTCCCGCGTTCGTCGCACCCGATGCCGGTGCTGATGGCGGCGCTGTCCGCGCTGGGCGCGGTGTCGCCGGCGCTCAACCCCTCGCTGGCCGGCGCGAACGTGTACGCGTGCCCGCGCGCGCGCGCGCGCGCGCAGCTCAAGGCGCTGGGGTCCATGGCGCCGCTGTGCGCGGGGGTGTTCCGGCACGTGTCCGGGCTGGCGCCGGCGTTCCTGGCGCCGGCGTGCGGCGACGACCTGACGTTTGCCGAGCGCTTCCTCCACCTGCTCGGGGCCGACGCGCACCCCGTGTTCGCGCGCGCGCTCGAGCTGCTGCTGCTGCTGCACGCGGACCACGAGCAGAACTGCTCGACGGCGACGGTGCGGCAGCTGACATCGTCGGGCGTGGACCTGTTCTCCGCGCTGAGCGGCGGCGTGGCGGCGCTGTACGGGCCGCTGCACGGCGGGGCCACCGAGGGCGTGCTGCGCATGCTGCAGCGGATCGGGAGCGTGGAGCGGATCCCGCAGTTCCTCGCCCGCGTCAAGGGCAAGCAGGAGAAGCTGATGGGGTTCGGACACCGGGTGTACCGCAACTACGACCCGCGGGCGCGTATCATCCGGGACGTGGCGCACCAGGTGTTCGCGCGGGTCGGGAGCGAGGAGCCGCTGGTCGAGGTGGCGGTGGCGCTGGAGCGGGCGGCGCTGGAGGACGAGTTCTTTGCGAGCCGCAAGCTGTTCCCCAACTGCGACTTCTACTCGGGGCTCGTGTACAAGGCGATGGGGTTCGAGCCCGGGTACTTCCCCGTGCTGTTCGCGCTCGCCAGGTGCGGCGGGTGGGTGGCGCACTGGAACGAGTTTCTGGACGACCCGGACCGGCGCATTGCCAGGCCGCACCAGAGGTTTGTGGGCGAGGTCGGGCCGAGGGAGGTGCCGCCCGTGGATGAGAGGGAGGAGGGCGTGAGTGGGGTGGTGGTGGAGGACGAGAGGGGTATGGTGGCCAAGATGTGAAAAGTAGATTTTTTTTGGATTTTAGATTTTGGAATTGTAAATCTTACAGTAAAGGGGCCCAGCAGTTGCTGACAGATTCTGGAGAAACGTTTTAGCACTGCTGTTGACTATCATGACGCAACCTGTCCAGCTGGACAAGTGGACACGACTGACAACGCCAGCGGATGTGGCGGCGAGGGTCCCTTAGACTTCGGATCAAGAAGGGCACGGAAGTAAAAAAGAAGAGTGATCAGTACGAAGGGTAGTCATCACATTTGTTAGATATCGCTGCCACACATGTAGGGGTTGTCGCCTCGATTCGAGTGCAGACACGCGCCGAGTGCAGATATGAGCACCGAGGCTTGCCGAGGGCCTCATATCGCACGACCCACAGCGTGTCTGCACGATGGGATCGAGGCGACAATATGCTTGTCTATCGGCTGACAGTGATCCAGTTTAATTTATCATAAAATGCCTTGCCACGGATGGGCATGACACACCTACATGGGCATCGCCGCCGCCGTCAATTTCATTCTTTCTCCCCCCGTCAACGCCCCTCCCCCTCGCACACCCCTCCCTCTCGCACACCCCTTCGCACAACACTCCCCTTCGCACACTCCTCCCCGTCGCACACCCCTTCGCACACTACGTCTACCCCTCACCCCTCACTCCTCAATCAACGCCGCACAACCCCGCAGCATGACTTCCTCTCCTCATTCTGTTCCCGGGACCCCACCTCCAGTGTCGACTGTCCTAGATACTATCATCCCCGAAACACCCCAATCTACATCTCGTCGACATTCGAAGGCAGCGGAGAGCTTCCTCGGAAAGCGAGTTCCCGCCAACACGGCACGAGCCCACATTTCCTCTCTTCGAGCGCTCGCTCGATTTGTCTCTTCCACCCCGGGCATCGTTGAGCTGCATTTAAGGGCAAAGAGCACCTCCGCGACCACATTCTTACTGGTGAGGCTCGCTTAGACTGGGAACTTTTTGAGACACGAAAAGCTGTTTTTTCCAATGGGGACTACGGGCATCTACCAGCTGGTGACACCGCTGGGACCGTTCAGCAGCTGCAAACAGTACGATTCTATTTGATTGAATTTTCGGTCAACTATCGGTCTACATCTGGTGACGAGATTAAGCCTGTCACTATGAGGGGTTATATTTTGGGGCTGCAAAGAGCATTTAAATCAGAGTGGGGTTATGATCTCAAAGTGCTGCAAGGGAAGATTTTTAACAGTCCAACAGATGGACTGATGGCTGTTTTGGACAACAAATTCAGCTACCAGCAATCTAAAGGAGTTGTGGCAGAGAGCCACAATGTGCTATCAACGGAGGACGTCCTAAAGCTGTACGAGTCGCCTCTGCTCGACCGCTCAACTCCGCTGGGGTTTCAAACGCGTCTAGTATTTGGAATCGCATTAATTACAGCAATGCGTCCTTGGGCGTTGGTGCACTTAACAATTGGCCAGGTGCAGAAGATAACCTTTGGGGCCGAAGAGGTATGGAAAATTTGCGGAGTGATTGGAAGCCGCGATAGTGCCTCGAAAACAGCGATGGGGGGTTGGAAGGCTGTAAAGGACAAGCCTCAGGAGGTTTGTGTATGGAACCGGAACTGTTTAGATGGAAAGCCAAATTTGTTCGAGGATATCGAAGACTACATGCGCGTTTGCAGTGCGATGGATTGCGGCAGCGACAGGTTTTTTATGGGAGTCCATGCACGTGCAACAACGTTTGAAAAGTTTTTCAAACGCCAGCATCTCGGTCGTAATGGGTTCTCGCGCATCATGGGGAGAGTATGTGAGCATGAGGGAATCACAGGAAGTGGAGTGAAGCGAGGAATGACCCTCCATGGGTTGAGGGGGTCTGTTGTGACTTTACTGTTTGAGGATGGTCAAAACGGTGTGAATGTGTCGATGCGGACTGGCCACTGTGATCTAGCATCCCTGAAAAATTACCATAATCTAAGGGGCGCTCTAGGTATGCAGCAACAAGCTGCAATTTTTGGGGACTCGGAGCCGAAAAAGTAACACGTGGAGGCTATATGTGGAAGGCACGACGCCCCAGATGGAAAGGAAAATAGTTTAAGGTACGATCAGGGACGAGAAACGTTGAAGGACTCAGATTCAAAGCGACAGAAGGTAGGGGCTGTATGCGAAGGGAACGGTGGGCTTGATAGAAAGCAGAACATAGCAAGTGACAGTCAGGGACAAGCGGTGTCGCAAGAGAATAGTAATACAGAGGATAGTAACTTGCGCCTGCTGTCGGGCGTGAAGAATATTAGCGGTGGTGTCTTCAAAATTCATGTGAATAACCACTACCGGTAGTATTGAGCATGGCCTTTATATCGGAGGATTGGGAAGGGAGAGCGAAAAGGGAGAGCGCGAAGGTGCAGGGTAAAGTTGAGTACTGCAAGGAGAATGGTTGAGTAAATTTTGTCGCCTGGATATGTCTGCACTACAGTGCGATACTTTTTAATAGTGCAGACATCCAGTATGTCTGCACTCCAAACCTGTTAATGTCACCGCTGTCACGGCGCGTATGTCCCCGTCAGCCGGTAGACAAATACTCTGCACATCCCCTCATGCCCCAATTTAGGGGATTAGGGATGCGGCTCGGGAGACACCCTCACGCAGCAAAACGGGGCATGTTTAGACACACCCTGTCACACACCCTGACACACTACCAACGGGGCATGTTAAGACACACCCAGGGCGTGAGGGCGTGTCTTAACAGGCTGGTTTTTGAATCCGTTGTGCTCGTTGGGTGCCTTTGGCTCCGGTGTGCGGTTGCGGCAGATTAGACACGTATGGGCGTGGCGAGTGCATGGATTTCTTCAGGATGCACGCCAGCGGGCCTACATGGCGTTTCGCGTATTTATTTGCGTCTCGCAAAGGTTTTTAAAGATTGCGGTCCATGCTTTTATGGTAGAGCCAATCCGAGCCCGGAATCGGTCCCGCCGTGTGTTTTGCGATATCATACAGTGTGCTTTTTTATGTTTTCGGCATGTGTTGCTGGAAAACCCTTTCGACGATGGGTGTATTTATTTTGCGTTTCGCACACTGTATTAACGCGCCAGCAGCGGGCATATCCCCGAGAGACCGGCACACTTTCATTCACATTTTCATTGGACGCTTAAAATCACAGCAACCAATCAGGTGGATCGTCCAGGCTTTGGCTTCTGTCTGCTCCTGCTGCTTGGCCGGGTCTGCTCGTGCACTGCTGACTAACCCTGAGCTGCGGTGATTGCGGTTCGGTATGCGTGGAAACCCAGTTTTGCGGTCCCTCTGCTACAGATCCCGACACTCCCTCTGTGCGCGATTTTTACATTTTTTATTATATAATGAGTGGCACTCCTCAAGCAGCGTGGCTTATCCTCTAGCAGCGTGGCTTATCCAGCCCCCCTTTTCCACAGCTCTCGTTATTAACCGCACTTGCAGTGGTCTGTAACAGGCCTGGTGTCTGGTATGCTCTGGCGGAGGCGCACATCCATCCCCCCCGCCCCCCCCCCCCCCCCCTCCCCTGTATATATATTCGCCCACCTCTCTCCCATGCCCCCCGACCCACCGCACTTTCTCATTCCTCATTGCAAACGGACACCCCTACCGCCGCTCCCTTCTCCCGCCATCCATGACGGAACAGTCTTCCCCCTGGGTCTGGCTCACTCCCACTCTCGGCGTCGTGGGAACCATCCTTGCCGCCGTGAGCGGCATTTTTCTCAAATGGGCTCTTGACGCCTGCTGCCTTCAAACATCATCGTCAACCCCCTCTCCCGCTGCGGAAACTCACGACCCACCGTCGCCACCCGACCCTGTCGCTCGTGCCATCGACGCCGGCACCAACGTTTCCATTTTTCTCGATTCTCCCCGACCCCCTTTGGATTGCTAAATCAAATACGATCTCTGCCATGTTTGTCTCGACTTGCAAGCCTTGTAATCCAACAGCTCGTGCCACTCAATGTCCATGCCCCACTCTCATTTTGTCTACCTTCGTCTTTGACTCCTCGCACAATTTCCTGCCGCCGTCGAACATCACCTTTACCTGCCTCCCCCGCCCCGACGTCTCACCACTCTCCCCAGCCCGCGTCCGACCCTCGCCCTCGCGTCGTCGTCGGTCCCGACTCTGACGCCCATATCTCCATCTTCCTCAATTCCACTCGCCCCGCCTCGCATGGCTAACCACTTCCCATCCTCACCTTGTCCATCCCAGCTTCGCTCGCATGCCTTGCTCCTGTTCTTCTATCAGCTCGTACCGCTGAGCGTCCAAGCCCCACTCACCTTCCGCCCGCCTTCGTCTCTACCTTGCATACCTTCTCTATCATCACTTACCCGTACATCCCCTCTACCTTTACATCAACCATCTGCACATCAAACAACTATTTCACTCCTCGCACCATTGTCGACGACATAGGCGACGCCTCAGCTCAGTCCATCTGGCAACATGTTGCTCGAAGGAGCCATGCCACGTGTCACACCTTTCAGTACTACAGTACTGTTCCTCCGTTCACCGATCTGCCGTTACGTCACATGTCGTTTCCAATTCTGACTGCCCTTCCTGTGGGACCGTCACACATGAGACAGGAAGGGCCTGCTCCCGCTTCCACTTGTACGCACCCCACTTGCTGTGCCCGTCACATGTCTCTGCTTCGGTGACTTCTGCTGCCGCACAGTAGAACTGTGCTTATGCAGCGACGGACATGAAACAGGCATGTTGCAGCAGTTCCGATCTGGACTTGTGTTTGAGGACTAGTGTCCTCGTGAGGATTGAGCATACAATACTTCAGTGCTGCCCCCTGAAGTGCATTGCGGTATTGCGGAAAACGTTGTGGGCCGCCTGGCACATGTGGCAACGTCGAGCATTTAGGCTGTTTATGATCTGCAGAGGGTCAGCCTCAGTATCGAAACCCCATAAAGGCTCATTCATTCCTGCCGAACAACCTCACTTCATTTGTTGTTGCCTGTAGTCTTGCATGAGGTATACATTTCAAAAGGCATGGCAACGGTGTACTAGCAATATGTTTTTACTATTCTTGTCCCAATGCCACCTTCTTCCGTTGACATCACATTTATCTTCTCTGTCTCACTGTCTGCTGTGTCAAGCTCCCACGAGATCGCGTTCCGAGTTAGAGGGGATGTTCGTGGATGCCTGTATCGGTGTTTTTTGTTTTTGGAGCGAGCAAAAACAAGCCGCGTCTCCTCTTCGTCTCAAATTCGGTATATGAAGAAAGCAGATGTTTGTGGAATAGAACGAAAAAGCATTCCAGATACATCTTATTCTCTTCATCCCAATCCGTCCTCCTGCGTCTGGTCGCGCTCTAACAAACTCTAGTCCGTGACGAACACGTTGCAGCATTACGTCTTCACGCATATGGACACCAGGCTCGACTCGAGCGAACATCACGATAAGCTGAGGACGACAGGGAACTAATACAGTACACACCTTTTCTGAACGCAAAATTGAGGTCGTGGGCGGAGGGGAGGACAAGGCAGTGAGGGAGATGCAGCCAAATGGGACGCAGACCCCATATCCACAGCTTTCCGTGGTGCCATACTTCTGCTACAGTATACGTCTCTTCCTCAAAAAAGGACACACTTCCTTATGGCGCGTGGGCTTCTGTATTGCTGCCTTGGGGAGCGGGATGGGGCGATTCCAGGTACATGGTGCATGAGAACATGAGAACAAGAATACTACATGAGAACGAGGGCCTAAGAGCACTATACAGAAGTCCCGTCCGCCGTCCGCGAAGAGCGGATGGATGCCTCAGCAGGAAAGACCGTGCGGAGGGTTCGGGGGCGAAGGGGAGGGCGGTTTACAGGACGGGAAAGATCCTGTGATTCTGTGACGACCCACCGTCGCCATCCGACCCTGTCCCTCGTTTCATCGACGCCGGCACCCACGTTTCTATTTTTCTCGACACTCCCCGGTCCGCTTCGGATTGCTATTCAAACACGATCTCCACGCGTGCGGTCGTGTCGGCGTTCCCGCGTTCGTCGCACCCGATGCCGGTGCTGATGGAGGCGCTGTCCGCGCTGGGCGCGGTGTCGCCTGCGCTCAACCCGTCGTTGGCCGGCGCGATTCT
>NW_005178788.1:21083-39286 GCF_000350225.1 Chondrus crispus
TTCCTGGCGCCGGCGTGCGGCGACGACCTGACGTTTGTCGAGCGCTTCCTCCACCTGCTCGGGGCCGACGCGCACCCCGTGTTCGCGCGCGCGCTCGAGCTGCTGCTGCTGCTGCACGCGGACCACGAGCAGAACTGCTCGACGGCGACGGTGCGGCAGCTGACGTCGTCGGGCGTGGACCTGTTCTCCGCGCTGAGCGGCGGCGTGGCGGCGCTGTACGGGCCGCTGCACGGCGGGGCCACCGAGGGCGTGCTGCGCATGCTGCAGCGGATCGGGAGCGTGGAGCGGATCCCGCAGTTCCTCGCGCGCGTCAAGGGCAAGCAGGAGAAGCTGATGGGGTTCGGACACCGGGTGTACCGCAACTACGACCCGCGGGCGCGGATCATACGGGACGTGGCGCACCAGGTGTTCGCGCGGGTCGGGAGTGAGGAGCCGCTGGTCGAGGTGGCGGTAGCGCTGGAGCGGGCGGCGCTGGAGGACGAGTTCTTTGCGAGTCGCAAGCTGTTCCCCAACTGCGACTTCTACTCGGGGCTCGTGTACAAGGCGATGGGGTTCGAGCCCGGGTACTTCCCCGTGCTGTTCGCGCTCGCCAGGTGCGGCGGGTGGGTGGCGCACTGGAACGAGTTTCTGGACGACCCGGACCGGCGCATTGCCAGGCCGCACCAGAGGTTTGTGGGCGAGGTCGGGCCGAGGGAGGTGCCGCCCGTGGATGAGAGGGAGGAGGGCGTGAGTGGGGTGGTGGTGGAGGACGAGAGGGGTATGGTGGCCAAGATGTGAAAAGTAGATTTTTTTTGGATTTTAGATTTTGGAATTGTAAATGTTACAGTAAAGGTGTGCCCAGCAGTTGCTGACAGATTCTCGAGAAACATTTTAGCACTGCTGTTGAGTGGCTCATGTCAGGTGGGTTGGTTGTCTCGAGCTGCATGCTGGGGTTGTTTGAACAGGCCCTTTCATTTGCAAACAGTTGTTTGAACAGGCCATGCGAATCTGAAGGATTTCAGTGACGGACCGCGAGGACAGACTGTCTGGAATACAGCCTATCATCCGCTATTACTTCCTCGAACCTGTTCTTCGAACGACTATTCATCGTTGACCGCCCCCGTCACAAAGCATAATAACGCTGTGGGGAGGTGTCCTCATGGTCAACACGTGTAGTATGGTGGCGCTCCTAGACTTCTCTGACCAATCAGGTGAGACGTAGTATGCATGGGGGGTCCCGTGTCTGACCAATCAGGGAATTAGGGGCTTAAAAAACTGATGCCGCGTCGAAACTCAATGCGATCTACTCCAACAAACCGCAAACATCGCAAACATCTTACGCACACATCCCCGCCTGCTGCAGTTGATTCAGGAGTCAGGAGTCCTGCCCCGCTCGCTAGCAGGCGCTGGGAGCGCCCATATAAAGGGGTCGCCACGGGGCTGTCACCTTTTAATATACAGTACTGGTTCTAAAACCCCGGGAAATTTTTCGCGATCATACAGTGCCGTGCAGGCCTTGCACGATGCATTCGAAAAAGTGGAGCATCACTCTTCGCTTGAGACAACACTTGCACATCTACTGCACATATATAATCGCACACATCAACCACCTCCGCAACTCCCCTCCACCCTCCCCCCCCCTCTCTCCCATGCCTGCCCACCCACCGCACTCCCTCCTTCCTCATTGCTAACGGAACGCCTACCGCCGCTCCATTCTCCCGCTAGCTATGGCCGAGCACTCTTCCCTCTGGGCCTGGCTCAACCCCACTTTTGGACTCGTCGGACCTATCCTCGCCACTGTCGTCGGCCTTTTCCTCAAATGGGCTTTTGCTTACTGCCGCCGTCGAACATCACCTTCACCTGCCTCCCCCGCCCCGACGTCTCACCACTCTCCCCAGCCCTCCTCCGACCCTCGCCCTCGCGTCGTCGTCGGCCCCGACTCCGACGCCCATGTCTCCATCTTCCTCAACTCCACCCGCCCCGCCTCGCATCGCTAACCACTTCCCACCCTCATCTTCTCCATCCCCGCTTCACTTGCATGCCTTGGTCTTGTTCATCCATCAGCTCGTACCGCTGAGCGTCCAAGCCCCATTCACCTTCCGCCCGCCTTCGTCTCTACCTTGCATACCTTCTCTATCATCACTTACCCGTACATCCCCTGTACCTTTACATCAACCATATGCAGATCGAACAACTCTTTCACTCCTAGCACCATTGACGACGACACAGGCGACGCCTCAGCTCACAGTCGGATTGGCAACGTGTTGCACGATAGAGTCATGCCACGTGTCACACCTTGCAGTACCACCTCCGTTCACCTATATGCCGTTACAGATCTGTACGTCACATATCGTTTCCAATTCTGACTGCCCTTCCTGTCGGAGCATCACACATGAGACAGGAAGCGCCTGCTCCTCGCTTCCACTTGTACGCACTCCACTGGCTGTGCAAGTGACATGTCCCCAGTGTTACCCTCTTTGGTGACTCACGCTGCCCCACAGTGCGGCGGTTTTGATCTGGACTTGTGTTTGAGGATTAGTGTCCTCGTGAGGATTGGGCATACAATACTTCACTGCTGCCCCTGAAGTGCATTGGGGTATTGCGGAAAAGATTTGTGGGCCGCCTGGTACATGTGGCAACGTCGAGCATGTAGCTGCTTATGATCTGTAGAGGATCAGCCTCAGTATCGAAACCCCATAAAGGCTCAGTCGTTTTTGCTGACTGACTTCACTTCATTTGTTGTTCCCTGTAGTCTTGCATAAAGTATACATTTCAAAAGGCATGGCAGCGGTGTACTAGGAATATGTTTATACTTTCTTTTCCGAGTGGCACCTTCTTCCGTTGACATCGCATTTATCTTCTCTGTCTCAATGCCTGCTGTGTCAAGCTCTCACGAGATCGTGTTCCGGGTTAGATGCGATGTTCGTGGATGCCTGTATCGGTGTTTCTTGTTTTTGGAGGAAAAACGCACCGCCTATCCTCTTTGTCTCAAATTTGGTATGTCACGAAAGCAAGTGTTTGTGGAATAGAACAAAAAACATTCAAGATACATCATATTCTCTTCATCCTAATCCGTCCTCCAGCGTCTGGTCGCGCTCTAACAAACTCTGGTCCCTGACGAACACGTTGCAGCATTACGTCTTCACGCATAACGACACCAGGCTCGACACGAGCGAACATCATAAGCTGAGGACGACAGGGAACTAGTACAGGACGCCTGCAAGTACCCCCACCAGTCTGCTCTTTCCGTAATCATGGCAACTGCTGGTGCACACGCTGCGCAAAATATTTTCATTTTCAGTAAGGTCGCGAGCACTATTCAAATGCTTCGTCCTCACAAAATTCAGGATATGACCTTGATTCCTGTATGCATAGTCTTTTGTGAACGCATAATTGAGGTCGTGGGCAGAGGAGAGGACAAGGCAGTGAGGGAGATGCAGCCAAATGGGATGCAGACCCCATATCCACAGCTTTCCGTGGTGCCATATTTCTACTACAGTATACAGTGCCTCCTAAGATATGGTGCTATAGCGTGACATACCTCTAGCTATGGCACTATTGGGGGGATGGCACTATAGAACGGAGGCTCAAATACATATATTTGGGGACAAAGCACACTGCTAACACAAACACAACAAAGCCTGTATAACACAACTAAATAACTTCATCCTTTGAGTACTGAACCATGCCGGATGATGCACGTGTGAGCGTATGATAACCTGTGCCCGAGGGTGAGCCATAGCACTATATAGAGGGAAGCACTACTAAAGTAGGCACTATTGAGCGAACCCCTCCTGTACGTCTCTTCCTCAAAAAAGCACTCACTTCCTTATGGCGCGTGTGCTTGTGTCTTGCTGCGTTGAGGAGCGGGATAGGCCAATTACAGGTACATGCTGCATGAGGACAAAAATAGTACATGAGAACGAGGGCCTATGAGCACTTTGAAGTTCCGTCCGCCATTCGCGAAGAGCGGATGCCTCAGCAGGAAAGACCGTGCGGAAGGTTCGGGAGCGAAGGGGAGGGTCAGTTTACAGGACGGGAAAGATCCTGTGATTTTCTCTCTCGCCACGGTAGCTAGGTAGAGTGTGTACCGGACCTAGGGCTAGCTTCTCTCTAGGCGGTCAAACAGAAAACATCTGACGAACAGCAGCATGAGATCCGAAAAGAGTGACTATCTCTTTGCTAGGCCCTCGTCCAATCCCTGCCTCACACCTCCATTGCCCGCCATCCACGTCCCGTTTCATCTTCCCTTTCCCCCCCCCCCCCCCCCCCCTCCCCCCTCGCTCGGCAACTCCGCAAGAGGAGCCAACAACTTGCTTTTTCAAAAATAAGAATAATAAAATAAATAGAAAAGCCGCACCGACGGCGTCTCAGCTTCTACTTCACAGTAGGACACAAGTGTCTGACTCCACCATTACGTCGCGACCTTGACGCAGACGGGGTTTCGAAATTCAGCTGATTGCTCCTGTGTAAAGCCTTGTTCTCCTTCTCTCTCACACTCCACACAGAGAGAGGTTGCCAGACCGTCCGGTGGGCAACATGGACAGGTGTCATCCCTGTCGAATGTTCAGGGGAAAAAAGGTGCAAGCAATGCACCACGGATGGCTTGCACTTCCGATTGCGCAGGCATGGGGCACGTAGAGCAATGTAGTTCAGTATAGAGCAAGTTACGTACAAGGGAAACTCTTCGAAGGTGTGTGTATTTGAGTTGATAGTCGATGCAATTTCAAAGGCAATGGAGTGGCTACGAAAAGTCTAGACAGAACGATTGCATTGCGAGAAGCATCAGAGGAGGCAAGGAGCGGGCGAGGGGCCGGGGTCGTGAGGGAATAAACAGAGGTGGAGCGAGCTGCTCTGCGCAAGAGGGAGGAGTCCAAAAGTTGAAGGTATCGTCTCCAGGCGCCTCCGCGAAAAGCGTGCGCCATGCGCCACTCGAACTCTTGCTTGGTCGCAACCGCCTTGGGATCATGCTGTTCGGAGTCTACACGCGTTTGTTGAACTGGTAAGGAAAAAAGGGAAGGCAAAAACAGAACGGGGACCAAGATGGTGCACCCCTCTCACTGCGGTGAGAGTTGTAGGTTTTATAGAGATGTATAGAACCTGTATTTGAAAGTTGACGCTTGACAACGCCCTACTTGATTTTTCGTGGAGGATACTTTGAATGCCACGCAATAATATGGCGAAAATTGCACACGGATGGAGCAGTGCTCGCCGTGCATCCCCGAGCATGCGTAACCACTTCGGTATCAAGCCACGCAACACGGTGGAGATCCGAGATTCGTGAACACCTCCCCATTCCTTGTGAAAGACATAAAATGATTTTTCAGGAATTTGTTAAACGGACGAGGCTAGGCGTTTCTGTCGCGCAGTACCGGAGTCTTTGATCTCGTTGATGAATTCACGCATTAGGCTGGGAATATCCTCACGCATTTTTGAAAGACTCTCCCAACCCGGATCTTCGTCCTCAAAACCAATCCACTTGACGAGTACTTCGGGTTCGCCGTTATGTAACCGTATGTCTTGAATTTCCTCTACCACACAATATTCGTTTTCCTGATATGCTAGCTGGGCTTTGCATGTTTCATCTATGTTGAATGCGCTGTTGCGGAAGAAACGGAGGCGAACGCCATGAACTGTTTTGGTCTCACCAGTACGCAAGTCCCTAATGACAAAAAGGAAATCTGAGAGTACCTTAACAATTTGGAAAGGGCCCCTCCAACGTAGCATCAACTTAGGAATTCGGCCTCGTTGGGTCGTTCCCCAAAGCACGTAGTCTCCCACATCAAAGTTAGTCTCGCGAATGTGCGTACGGCGATTGTGAAGCTCAACTCGCTTCTGGCGGGCCCTAGAAACGTTCTCCTTCACGTCACGGTGCATATTGCCAAGCGCAGCGAGAACCCGCACCACTTCAGCTACTTGCTTAGCACGAATGACGTCAATTGAAAAAGTTTCGATGCCCGCAGTTGTTTTCCTCTTTATGGCGGCAAGAGGGGAATCAGCGGGTAGAGCAGCAAACGCCGTGATAGGGGGACGATTCCCGAGGCGGTGTAAAGGTGTGCTGTTGAGGAGAGCTTGGACAGTTGGTACGACTTGAGGCCACATTATAAACGGCATTTGGTATTCTGATAGAATTGCTCGCATCGCTCGAATGAGTTCTCGACAAACCACTTCTACTGTGCCATTGGTCCATGGACAGTATGGCAAGGTGAAATGATGTGATCCGTGCGTCTTCTCTCGTAGGCCCCTGACTACTTCGTTCTTGAAGTGAGAACCGCAATCAGACAGCCACTGAGGGACGGTTCCAAATGCAGAGAACCACCTTATTAACGCTTCTACTGCCGTATCCGCATTTGCTGCTGTGCATGGAATTAGCCAGACGTAGGAACTGAAATCGTCCTTCATAATAAGGACATATGTGTCGCCGTCCTCGCTTGGTCCGATGTAGCAATAGTCAAAGTGCAGTAGTTCATTCGGCTTATCTGCGTGTAGACTGTGTCCAAGTGGGCGAGGCATGACTTCGGAAGATGAGGATAGCATGCAATGAAGACAAGAACGACAAAATGTTTCCATATCCTTTGTGAGCGACTTCCAGAAAAAGTGTGACTTCAAAACATCTGTGGACACTCTGATACCACGGTGCCCGGAGAGGCCAGCGTGAGCAGCCACCAATATGCGTAGTCTAAGTGTTTCGTCATCCTCTGGTACCCAAAAAACACCACGTCTGTTCTGGTATATGTTGTCTGTCTTCGTGAAAAACTGCGGCGGTTTGAGAGATGAAATTTTCTGGCTCTTTGAGATGCATTCACGTGTCGGCCAATCGTACTCCGTATTCAATGAAGGATTAATTGGAGCCAACATGAGTCGGGATAACTTGTTGGAAGGGACCTTATTGCGAGGCTTGACAGCCCAGCGGGTAAGCATGTCAGCCCACACATTGTCATTACCAGGGATGTGTTCTATGACATATCGAAAACCACTCAACTTTAACGCCCATCTCATTAGCTTGTTCGCAGTGTGTCGGCTAATCCCGGGATTCTGCCCGTGCGGGTCAAATATATATACGAGATTCGCGTGATCCGTAACGAGCGAAACCTCCTGAGATGCAGTGAGGTACTCCAGTCGTGACATCGATTCGACTACGGCGAATGCTTCCTTTTCGACTATGCTCCAGTTGCTAGAGGACCCAGTGAAATTGCCGGACAGGAAAGAGAGGGGTTCGTGACGTTGCTTGTTGAGGATAACATTTGCTTCGGAGTTAGGAATCTGAGTGAGGACAGATGCCCAATGAGTTTCAGAGGCGTCTGAGAATAGACACATATGATGATCTGGTTTCGGATGGGAAAGCTTGAGTGCTTTGGCCAGATGGTCTTTTATCTGATTGAAGGCAGATGTATGACCAGGCCCCCATCGGCCAGAGAGTGAAAGATTGCGCACCGACCTTTTGGTTCGCTTTCCAGATTGTTTGTAGCACTCCTCCATTAGATAGTGCAAGGGGCTGACTACCCTTGAGTAGTCCGGAATGCTAGTGCGCATCCAATTAGTTGCACAAATAAATTGTTGCAGATCGGAAGCAAACTCAGGTTGGCGCATTGCCATAAGCGTTTCCATGCCACGCGGGTCGTATCGAACCCCTTCTCGGTCGATAATGCGGCCACAGAATTTCGCTTCCTCCAAGTAGAAATCCACCTTCCCGGCGTGCAGTTTAAGTCCAAACTCTGAGCAAAGCTCAAAAAATCGGCGAAGTGACTGAAGGAGCTCTCCTTCATTCGGCGCGTGCAGAAGAAAATCGTCTTGCCACTGGGCAAGGCGCTCATGGAGTTCGAGAAAGACTTGGGCTGTTGCGGATTGGAAATGGTTACCGGCGTCTGTGCTTCCATGTAAAACTCTAGTGGGTGTGAAAACCCCGAGAGGTGTCTGAATGGACATGCACTCTTGCGAATCCGGATGCAGGGCCAGCTGCCAGAAAGCATGAATCATGTCTAGTTTTCCAAAAAGCTTGCTGCCAGAAGTACTTGCAATCATACCTTCAATATCAGGCATGGCGGAGGCGATCGGGATTGTTTCGCTATTCGAACCACGCAAATCCACAGTGAATCTAAACTCTTCAGGCCCAGATTTTGCAACTGCGAGAGCGGGGCTGGCCCATGTGGCTTTTGGGTTGGCGTAAACCGCCTTGAACTTCTCCAGGTTCTTGATCGTTGATGCGATAAACGCCCGCTGAGGCGCAGCGTAACGTCGCTGCGTAGAACGTCGTGGTGAAAACCCTGACTTGAGGCGAATACGGAATGGGGCAATATTCGCTGGAGGATCTGGCCCCATACGAGTGGGAAAAATGTCTTTGAACTCCTGCAGTAGTGAGCGCAATTTTGAAAATCCACTGTCGCTCATGCCATTTTCCGGAGCTCTACTGACAGCGTCCACCAAGGCTTGCTGTACGTCCGACGTGTCACTCTTGGCGATGCCTTCGGTGATACCGTTCGAGAAAGGAATAGGGTCATCCTCTATGCTATTGTACCATAGTCCCTTATATTGTGGCATGATGTTTGCAGCTTTGAGTGAGTCGCCTGCGTTGCCGGTGTTCATGGAGTCAGACATGAGGCTGGATATATCTGCGTTATCCATTGTGGTTTGAATCTTCTGCATGTGAGAGTCTAGATCAAAACCTAGACATTTGAGTAGCGGTCGGCCTAAAAGAATTTCATCCATTGGTTGATCGACAACGAGGAACTCGACATTGCGAAGGCGTAGGGGTCCACAAGGAAGATAAATTGTAATGCATAAGTTGAGGACAGAGGATGCAGTAAAACGAACATCTCCGGGGAGCTGGATAGCTGCATCGAGTTGGAGGGGTTCGTCAAACTGTTTGATCACAGCAGCTTCGATACCGGCGGCTTGCAATGAGGTAATGATCGCACGTGGGATTGCGCTTTGGTCTGCACCAATATCTCCGAGCGCCACGGTGTCGAGCTTGTTTTCAACCCGACAAGACCACCGACCATCACGTGAGAGTGGGCCGACAAGCCGGGAAAGTTTTTTCGCTTTCTTGTCATCGTAGTACTTTTTTAGCAATGCCTTCCTTTCATCTTCTGTAGTCTCTTGGCAGTCCTTTACAGGATGAATTTTGTTGCATTTGAGATTAAGGCATGAATCTGCCCATGGATCATCCTTCCTGCCCTTTCCTTTCCCCTTTTGGGATTTTTGTTGATTCTTGTCGGGTTTGGTTCCGGAGGGAGAATGTGCCTGGTCATATTTGGGCTTCTTTGTTGCTCGCTCAGCGGGCCCTGGAGTTCCGGATGCAAGGTCACGCTCGCGCTTCGGGATATATTTTGCAGACTCAATCGAAGTTTCCATTACCTTGGACATAAAATGGTGGAACTCATACTTTTTCTCCTTTGACCAGAATGCCATAGAGTGTTATATTGTCTCCCGGACAATGTTTGGTTCCAATTTAGGGATTAATTGCGAGATGACAGCCTTCGAGGCCTCCGTGATTGCGTGCTCCACGCGATTCAAGCGGAGCTCGGTTATCACGTCTGTGAAAAATTGGCATGCTGCTCCATGCGGATCTAGGCGATCTGGCCTGAATCTGATACGTCTAATTGCGTTTGATACGTGCGTCGCCATATCTTCGACGGAACACCGGGAGCGGGATTCAATCCATTCCTGAACGTGCTTGTCAGTTACCTCTGAGACGGTAGAGCAACCTGGAAAGGTCCGTAGAATTGTCAATGACAGTAGAAGTTCAGCAGATATACATGCCTTGATTCCACAAGGTGTGATCTTTTGTGAAGCGGTTCGGTTGAGGTTGATAGCGCGGAGCTGCTGTAGATAGCGTTGATAAGCTAGATCGAACTTAACAATACTCTCACCACGCACGGAATTGAGTTCCGGCGGTGTTATAGTAGAAACGCCCACAGCAGCCGACATTTTTTTCACTTTCCGCACAACAAACGCGGGAGAATGCTCTTCTTACGTAAAAAGCGCTTTGTTCGGAGTCTACACGCGTTTGTTGAACTGGTAAGGAAAAAAGGGAAGGCAAAAACAGAACGGGGACCAAGATGGTGCACCCCTCTCACTGCGGTGAGAGTTGTAGGTTTTATAGAGATGTATAGAACCTGTATTTGAAAGTTGACGCTTGACAACGCCCTACTTGATTTTTCGTGGAGGATACTTTGAATGCCACGCAATAATATGGCGAAAATTGCACACGGATGGAGCAGTGCTCGCCGTGCATCCCCGAGCATGCGTAACCACTTCGGTATCAAGCCACGCAACACAGTGGAGATCCGAGATTCGTGAACACATGCTAGCCTGCGACGTTCCGCCCCCTGCATCGTGCTACACGTCGTCATGTGTGATGCGTCTAAAGATATGCAGTCGTACAGTGCACCTTGAACATGTTGTCCGTGATAGCAAGCCTTCTGCGATCGTACGTGTAGAAGAAACAATGCATGAACTTTACATCACTACAGTAATCTTGATTTACAGTGTTTCTGACGATCAGTCTGAACTACGGCACCTCATTACACACCACAGCAATGCAATATCCATAGCAATCCACTGCCGGGAACTACTGCCGGGACAGACTTTGCGTTGGGGTTCCGTGTTCTCCTGCACTGGCCTCATTCAAGCATTCGGCGAGTGGCGTGACAAGAATTGGAGGAGCTTGTCTCTGAACTGCAACCTGAGGACAACCGAAACGTGTCAACGGTCGCCCCGTGCTTCTACAGTACCCTTCAGCATAGTCCTTCGGGGTGAACGCAGAGAGGATTGGAAACGGCAAGCGACTTGATGCAGAAGGTAGGAATACTAGAGGGAGCAATGTCACAGAATATGTGCCACCGGTCGCCAATCTTCTCAGATGACAGCGGTAAAGCGTCCCTTTAGCGTAGACGATGGAACCAGAGATCAATGAAGCTTACTGTGTAGGAAGCGTGAATTAGTCTACAGATATATGGTGAGAGAGAAAATATGCAAGACAGAGACGAAAGAAGACGAGGGCGGGGCGTCGAAAGTGAGTGGTAAGAGCTGTTGGATTGCAATGCTTGCAAGTCGAGAAAAACATGGTGGAGATCGTATTTGATTAGCAATCCGAAGCGGGTCGGCGAGTGTTGACAAAAATGGAAACTTGGGTGCCGTCGTCGATGACACGAGGGACAGGGTCGGATGGCGACTGCGGGTGGTGAGTTGCCGGAGCGGGAGAGGGGGTTGACGATGATCTTCGACGGCGGCAGTAAGCAAAAGCCCATTTGAGAAAAATGCCGGTCACGGTGGCAAGGATGGGTCCCACGAGGCCGAAAGTGGGGTTGAGCCAGACCCAGGGGGAAGACTGTTCCGTCATGGATGGTGGCAGTAGGGGGCGAGCTGTGCGGTGGGTTGGAAGAGGTGTGTGAAAGTAGAGGAGGGGAACGGCGGTGGGTTGGTGATGTGCACTCTTTTATACAGAGTTAAGCAGGAGCTGACGACACGGGAGTGGAGATAGGGAGCATGTGGCAAGAGATGGCAAGAGGTGATAACAGGGAGGAGGATCTGTGTTGCCGAAGGTTTCAATACAAGAGTACGGTGTTTGTTGCTGGTTCCGCTATAAATTACGGAGGCGTGCCAACCGCAGGATGGCACGCCGGTGTGACGGTGTGACCACGTCGCGTGACAGCGTGACGTCATTGAGTAACACAGGGTTGAGGGGAGCGATGAATCGTTAACATGTTCTGTTATCCTCAATGAGGCCGTCTTGAATCGTCGTCGCCGTCTCGTAAATGAGGGCCTCCTTTAAGACAGCAGGCTCTCAGGCTCAGGGGGTGGAGAGCAAGTTCCAGAAGTCGGTGTCGGTGGTGAACTCTGTCAGCTTCCCAGTTCAAAAGAAGTGGCAAGGTTAAGATCATAAGTGGTGGAGGATGAAAGGTATGATGACACGGTACTGTGGCACCTGATTTCAGGTTGCCGGCTTTGTCAAAAAGACCCCACCCGGACATGGTGTGTAGTACACAACTACACATTCCAATTCGACATCCACGTACACACTGTGTACGTGGATGTCGAATTTATCTTCCAATTACATCACTCGACCGCACTGTAAGTCGCTAGTTCTCGTTCGTTCAGCGCGCGCCGTGTCGCTCCAAATATGCAAGGAGATTCTTCGCGCGTAGAACGGTAGCCCTGTGCTCGGAAAAGTAGACGATTTGACGTCCCGGTCGGTATTTTTTTCGTTTCTCCAGTCAAAGTCGGAGTTAAGATACGACACTACGTTCATCTGAATGGGCTCTCTCTGCCGGCCATGTTAATATGCGGCAAGTTGGAATTCACCATGCGTTGCAACGGGGGAGCTCGTTGATTTTTTTGTGGTGGACCGCGAAGAAACATAGGACCAAATGTCTACAAAAGGTACCAAAGTCGTCTACAAACTCTCCATTCTGAAGTAGAATCTACTTGTGGTTAGTAGAATCTAGTTTTGGTAGACGTCTACTTGTTTTATGTACATTTTGTAGCCTCTGAAGTGCATATTTGTAGGTATACCTACAAATTTCCATTGTATTTGTGAACGAGTTCTTGGGTTCCCGGGATGGGCGGTCGTAGGTGGTGTTTATTGTGTGTATGGGAGTCTGTGTGTGTGTGTGAGTGTGTGTGGTGTGGTTGTGATGGAGTTGTTCCCTCGGAGTGTGAGATCGGTGTGTTGTGGTTGTGGTGTGTCGGCGCGGCTTTTATAGAGCCGCGCCAGCATCGAACCCCTAACATGGTTAACCATGTAACCTCCGTGTAACCTCCGTGTAACTTCGGTGTAACCTCCGTGTAACCTCGACCAATGGGTGACTTCGGAAAAGATCCGTAAAATATCTAAAAATCCATATCATAACATGTACAGCAATGTATCCCACAGTATTTCTCACAATTTCTTCCTCATTTTCTACAACAGTACACAGCTCTCACACCGGAATGTAGTTGCTAATCATTCTCAGACCAAACTCCATGCGAACTGGTGATAGATAAATTTATGTTCCCTATACTTAGTGGCGCTTCAAAGGCCGCGACGTCCTCTCAAAGTCTCTAATGTCAATAGTGGTAGGCTTCGCTCGTTTAAGTGTAGGCTTGGAATGCCAGTCACCCCAGCAGCTCGAGCAGATTGCTTGACGGCAGCTAGAACACCATTGAAGTGTTTTTGAGCTTTACGCTTAATCTTAAGCTTGCCCTCCTTTGACCCGCGCAGCGTCTGTGGTATCATTGCCAGGATTTGTACAGTACCCGACGGCGCCTGTTCATTACAGACGCAAGCCCACACGTGTGCATTACATGCGCACGCGCACGCTCACACGGGCATTACAGGCGGACGCCTACACGTGTGCCTTATAGACGGAAGATCTACTGTATACATTACAGCCCGGAGGTTGTATATGACAGGGTACAGTAGTAATGGCACAGTACTGTAAGATAGACACGTGGGATACAGGGACAGAATGTATCTCTGGCAAGGTATCCAGGTTTGCGGAGGTCAGACAGTGTCCTTCCAGGGATGTGCACTTTCAGCTGCGTGTTCAAAAGACTTGAAGAGGATGGAAGTGCGGGAAAGCGAAGCTGAATGGGAATGAAAATCTCATTCGAGAATTAGACTCCGAAGTAGATTCGAGGTGCGAACGCGAGGAGAATCGACCTGACGATAGAACTACGAGATGGATGAAGGGGTGCGAGGAGCGGCGTGTGGGTTAACTCCTCTCCGCCCTGGGTTGGGTGAGAGGCGGAGGCTTTAGCAAGGGAGCACGCGGCGCGGTCGCGACGCGCCAATTGAACTGATCGGACGAGCTCGCGAAAAGGGAGTGGCTCACTGGCCGGTTACGCACAGTCGCCCCGTGGTGCGTGAACGGGAGCGACCGGTAACGGGTTTGAAGCCAGCGCGGGCGACAGACAACCGAAAACGGACGTACGTAGGCGCAAAAGGGACGGGGGCGAGCTTGCCCCCGTTTACTGGCGGGGACGGGTGCCAGGTCTTAACCCCGCAGGGGGACGCCTCGGACACCTGTCCCAGTACGGTAGTACAGTACCTGCCGCCTAGTGCGTGCCGGGTACTGTACACAATTAAAAACTAGCGCCATAATTGCTACTACCGCACGGACGCTGCTACTACACGTGTGCACTACTGTACACGCGTGTTGCTTACAGACTACCGCACGGACGACACGTGTGCTAACGCGCACACGTAACACGCGTAGACTACCGCTCGGACGACACGTGTGTGGTATAACTACCTTCGTCCCGACCACTCGGAACGAGGGGGGTTAGAGGTAAGGGAGCGCGCGCCGCTGGGTAACCCACGCGAGCGCAAACCGTACGGAAGGACTCGAAAAGAGGGAAGGCTCACGTGGCCGGTGACGCGCAGCCGGTCGGTGGTGTTAGATCCGGACGGCCGGTCACGGGTTAGAAGCCTGAGACTTAGAGGTAAAACCGGACGGAGTTAACAAAAAGCCGTAAAGGGAAGGGAGGCGAGTCTGCCCCCGTTTACTGGAACGGGGCAGGTGCCCCTGGTCTTAACCCCTAAGTGGGATGCCAGGACACCTGTCCCGCTACAGTAGCTGTTACATACTGTATACCAGCTACTGTACTAAATTGGCTAATTTGTGCCATTAACCACTAATTGCTAATTACTTACCGGATGGGTCGCACACGTGTGCCCGTGGCCACGACCGGCGCCAACGGTTGTGTCACGTGTACGCCGTGGAGGTACTACTGTGCTCGCAGAGGGCGCGTGCACGATTACTACAGTAGTAACCGCCCGTCTCGGCGGTTCTCATCTCCGGCCGGGGGTCGCGGTGTGGAGTTGTACCACAGACCCCCTTCCTTACTTCGCGACACGTCCTCGTCGCGGCCGGGGGTTGACATGACCGGCTGGCAGGGTGTCCCATCCGTACGGAGAAGTCCGCGCCGACCACGGGGGCGCGGGCGGACTACGGCCAACTCCATAGGGGAGCCCATGGAGTTTTTGGTATTTAACCGCGTCGGATCCCCTGGCGCGGCAATGGGTCCCCTCACGCTTTCCTTTTCTCCCACATCACTCCACACCACGCACCCCCCTTTCTCCACCTCCACATCTCGTTTCCTCCCCCTATCCTCCTTCCGCATGGACAACCGACCGTCCGAGCGGGGTCACCCCCCTCGGGCTCAGCTCCCTACGGTGCCGGCCGCGTCGGCCCCTACCTTTCACCCGGCGCTGGCGGCGGGCCCCGTGAATCGACCCGCGGCGAGCATCGCAGCCCCGCGGGTGCGGGCTTCGGGCGCGGGGGTTGCCCCCTCGCGCAGCCCTCCCGTCGTCCAGGGGCCCCTGCCGCGCCCTCCGCGCTCAGCCCCGGCTCCCCAAGTCGGTGAGATGACCGTACTGAGACGGTCTCCCGACTGGGTTGTAGCCACGGGGCAGACGGCGGCCGGGGCGGGTGACCGCCCGGTACCGCCGGACCCGTACGCGACCACGCCCCCGGCGACAGAGGCGCCGCCATCCGGCTGGCTCCGGACGGGTGTTCGTGCCGTTCGGAGTTTGTTGCCCGGGGCCGACTTAGACCACCGGGTTCCCCGGGGTGGTCGCAACCCCTCACAGGCACAGCCGCCGATGTCCGTCGAGGCTTACATCGGAACGGCCTTCCCCGATGCCGCTCGGTTTGGGGCCATCCCCAGGCGGCGGGGTATCCGCACGCCCTCCCCTCGCGGACGAATCCGCCAAGACAACCGCGTGGCCGCTTGGAGGACCCGCTGGGTCCACGTACCACACCGCGTAATGGCGGATTCCCGTTCGGATCTTCTCTACATCCGCTGTGCGGGAGAGGACCAGTACCATTCGCGGTTGTTCGACCTCCTCGAGAGGTTCGGCGGGGACGTGGATCCTAAGCCCCACGTGCAGTTGGTGGCCTTCCCCCGCCCGTTCGACCGGTGGTACAGTGTGGCCGACCGTGTACGGTGGGGCGAGAATTCCGCCAAGGAGAGCCGGCTGCGGTGTCGCCGCGCCGATGCCTACTTCCATATGTGGCACACGACGGAGTTCTTCTCCGTGCCCACGGGCGCTAGGGGGCGGCTATAACCAGCCCTACCGAACGGTTGGAGCGATCTGGAGACTCCACAGTACCTCTGCGTCCCCACCCCCAGCGTGCTGGCGTATGCCGCAGCGCGGTGGATGCCGGACGGTTCCTTCGGGCGAGAGGCGACGCCCGGGATGCGTCGTCTGATCGACGCCATCTTGCTCTCGGAGTGGGCCGTCCTGGCGTTGCTGTGTTCCTACACGCCGCACGGGACGGCCTCCCGTTCTTCACCAAGTGCCCGGACCCTCGCCTGGCGAGCCGGAACGGGAACGAACCCGGCGAGCGAGGCTCTCTCTTCCGGTTGTCGGCGGGGCTTCTGCAGCTCATCCGATCGGTCGGGGTGGCCGCCATTCTCGAGGGGACGTCGTTCGACCCGGTTGGCGCCGAGGCCATCCTCGATTTTTCCGAACGGTTGGACTGGTCTCTTCCCGAGCGCGGAGACTTCGTGTGGTACAGTTGGGCCCGCGGCTGCTCCCTGCGGATGCCGCATTGGGATGGTACGTCGGCGGAGGCCGACAACTGGTACGACCCCCTCCCGGACGACGGGTCGCCGTCGTACGGTGCGGCCATCGCCTCCGCTGACGGGTGGGGCGCCGCGGTTGCCTCCGCCGGGACTCCCGCCGAACCGTCCGTGGAGTCTCCGCCCGTGTCCACCCCGCCGGTCCCACCGATGCCGGGTGACACCGCCCTCGGAGAGGGGCTTCCAGTCGGTTCCTCGACGCCCCCTAGGGTGGGCGGCGCGACCACTACAGAGTCGCCACCGCCGGCCACGGAGACGCCGGTCATGGAAGTGCCGGTCACGGACCCCGCCCCAGTGGGGGCCCCTCGCGGGGTTCCTGCTGTCGAGCCCGCGGGGGATAGCCTTCCTGCGGCAGCTACCGGATCGGTGCCGGGCTCTGCCGTCTTCCCCGTCAGCGAAATGACCGCGACGGGGACGCAGACCCCCTCGGTAGCGGCCGATGGAGCTCCGGTGGTGGCACCAGCGAACGAAGCCCCCGTCTTGGTCCCGGACGCGCAGGCCGCCCTGCGTGCTCTGCAGATAGAGTGCGGCTACGCGGGCGTCCCTGCACCGACCACCCTCGCGGCGGCTCTGGAGTCCGCGCGCGCCTGGCTGGTCGAGGCGACTCAGCTCAGGGCGCGGGTGGCCGGCCTGCAGTTCGCCATCCGCCAACGTGACACCGGCGAGGATCTCCTGCGCAGTGAGACGATGGCGCGGATCCGTGCGGCACAGGACCACCTCGCCGTCTTGAGCGAACAGGTGTCCGCAAAAAGACCGTACGGTGCAGTTGATGCTGATCCCGCCAGCGCGGCGGTGCGGGGAGCGGAGCCCTCTGCCAAGCGCCAACGCCGTGAGTGATGCCCGTGGCGGAGGCGGGGAGAGTAGCGAACCGCCTCCGGGGACCAGATCCCATCCAGTCCAGTAAATTGCCCCCTGTTCTCTTTCTTCTTCCGCTCCTTCACTGCCCTTCCCGCTCGGTACTGTGGTCTCTCCGCGCCGGTCGTCATCACGGCGGCTGGGTTACCCTCTGGCTCATGCCGGCGAGACCCCGCGCGGTGAGTGTACCAGGTGGTCGCGGGAAGGGTCCCCCAGCTGCCCCCACGACATCGGAGGGCGCCCGTCCGGTAGGTAATTTTAGGCCGGATTTTACCGCCCCGCGGCGGGTGGCTTTTTCAGCGCACCGACGAACTCCGATTGGGTACTCCCCGAGGATCGGAGGCGTCTTGAACCGCCGCCGTGGTCCAGCGGCCACACGTGCCGGGCGGTGTATGCCGGCCGCGTACCTCGTGGTCCGCAGTGCCCTGGAGCCTCGGCGAGGTGGCCCCCCCATACAGTATTTACCCGCTGGGTTCCACCCCTCGGCAGCGGGTGTGGACCGGGGTGCCGCGCCGTTTGACCACCGCCGCGTCGGGTCGCCCCGCTGGCGGGTCAGCCCCCTCCTGCGCCGGGTCTTCCGGCGCGGGGTTTGCGGTGACGCACGCGGGGTTCCGCGTGCGTCTGGGGCGACCTCGCCCCCTCCTGCGCCGGGTCTTCCGGCGCGGGGTGGGCGGTGACGCACGCGGGGTTCCGCGTGCGTCTGTGGCGACCTCGCCCCCTCCTGCGCCGGGTCTTCCGGCGCGGGGTGGGCGGCGACGTACGCGGGGTTCCGCGTGCGTCTGTGGAGATCTCGGCCCCTC
>NW_005178788.1:39488-41793 GCF_000350225.1 Chondrus crispus
GAGAAAGCTGTAAATCTACACACGAAGCATCGTGGCGTGCAGTTGCAGGCCGGAACTCTGCTGGATCGGTTGAATGGATATGACGTTACTGGTAGTGGAGAGACGAGGGCGGCAGTCACTGAACACCAGGCCCCTTCAAACAACCACAGACGAGGTCTCCGAAACCTCTTTCATACAAGCAGTTTCCGTCGAACCACATACTCCGCGGCGGGTTCGGGTTCTCCGGCCGCCGCGGGCTGGATCGGGGCGGCCGTAGTGACGTCGCGGGGCCCCCGCGGCATCCGGGTTATCCGATCGATGCTCACGCGGTTTGAGACCCGTCTTTATCGACGACCACTGTGGTCTCCGTAGCGAATCGGACCCGAAACGGGCCTTCCGTTTTCGGTAACAGCTTGACGGAGGGTCCCCCGTCATTACTTGGCAGGTCTCCCCGTTCGGTACTCGTCAATGGCCGAGGTGGGCGGTCGACATAGACCAGGTCTCCCACCTCGATGACCGGACGGAAACGTACCTTCTTATCGAAGTCGGCCTGTATCGCCTTTGCGCCGCGGTTAGCTTCACCCGCGCGCGCTCAAGGGCGTCGCGTAGTTTACGCAGCGTCGCGCGCTTGTACTGTACCGGGGTTCTCGGATCTTCCGTGTTGGAGACGGCATCCTGCGGCACAGTCCCAGGCAGTGCCAAACCGCACGGTGGTCGCGTCAGCACCAGGTCGAACGGGGTTGTCTCCGTCGACCGGTGGACCTGCGTGTTATACGCGAAGGTCAGGGGCTGGATGTATTCGTCCCAGTCCCTCTGGTGCTCCGCGGCATAGTGTCGGAGGCGCTGCACCAGAGTACGGTTGAACCGCTCGGTTTGCCCATTCGTCTGGGGGTGATAGGCGGTAGTCAGGTAATGCCTCACCCCCAGGAGGGCACACACCGCGTCGAAGAACTTGGCGGCAAATTGTGGTCCGTTATCGGTTAGCACGTAACGAGGTGCGCCGTATACGTAGACCCAATTGTCCAGGAAGGCGTTTGCCACGACCGACGCGGTGGTTGTCCGTAACGGGATGCTGCGCGTCAGCTTCGTAAACCGGTCGGTCATGACGAGCACGTGGCGATTCCCGTGCGCCGTCTTCGGTAAAGGGCCCAGCAGGTCCATGGCGACGAAATCCAGCGGTCCTGCCGCTGGGAAGAGCTTGAGATCCTTCTGGTGCCTCACCAGGGTTCCCCGGGTGGCAGCGCATGACGCGCAATTCCGTACGGTACTGAAGGCGTCGTTGGCCATATGAGGCCAATAATATTCCCGCCGGAGGGTATAGTACATCCTCGTACCGCCCGGGTGTCCGGCTAGGCGGGGATGATGGGCGAGGTACAATACCTTCGCCCGGAGCCGCTTCGGTACCACCCGCTGCAAGGTCCCATCGAGGGGGGACTTGCGGACGACGAACCCGTATCGGTCAACGTCGTAACGCGAGTCTGGGTTCCCCACCGTCTCGGCGGCCGCCCTACAGAAGGGGTCCTCGGCCTGTTCCCGAAGGAACTCTTCCACCGTTACGGATGAGACGTCGCGTTCTTCGGGTATAACCGCGAACGCGTGCTCAGCTCTCCCCGGGTCGACGGGGGTCTCCCAGTGTACGGTACCTTGGCGGGGGTTATGCTCCTCCTCTCGCCATTGTACCGCGAAACACGGGACCTCGTCGTCAACCGGTTCGGGGGTTGCGCCGTCAACTCGGAGGCGTGATACACCATCCGCGAGTTGGTGCTTAGTACCCGGCCGGTACTGTACGTCGTAGTCGTACTCGGCTAGGCGGAGACGCCAGCGCGCTAGCCGGCCGGAGCTATCCGCCAGGTTGAGAACCCAGCGGAGGGCCTCATGATCCGTACGGAGGTCGAACGTATTCCCATACAGGTATGGTCGAAGCGTGAGAATACTCCATACGACGGCGAGGCATTCCTTCTCGGTAGTGGTGTAGTTCCTCTCCGCGTCCGTGAGAGCGCGGCTCCAATAACCGATCGGTAGGCGGTCGCCGTCCGGCTGCTCCTGTAGTAGGGCACAGCCGACCTGGTACGCGCAAGCGTCCGTATCCAGGGTGTATTTTTTCCGTGACGGGGTAGAGCGAGGATCGGTGGGGACACGAGGCGCTTCTTTAGTTCCACGAACGCCTCGTATTCCTCATCGGTAAGAACCTCAAACTCGAAGGGTTGATTTTTCCCCGTCTTCCGGTTAAGCGGAGCGGCTATTTTCGCGAAGCCCTTCACGAACCGGCGGTAAACATTGCACACTCCTAAGAATGACCGCAATTCCGTTTGGTTCTGGGGAGGTC
>NW_005178788.1:41893-78156 GCF_000350225.1 Chondrus crispus
GAAGCTGGCTGCCCCCTCTATACAAGTTTGAATTGTGCGAAAAGAGCTGAGGCGGTGTAGATGAGACCAATAGATCCTAGGCGTACTTTTAGGGCCCGTGGGAAATCAGTAAAGGACCAGAGTTGCTTCAAATCTTTGTAGTTCCATTCAACAGCAACGCGTACTGCACCTTATCCAGGTAATATTGTCAACCTGTGTTGCATCTGCACCCGCACGCGGAAGGCAGACTCGTCCTCCAACCTGCCTGGTCGAATCACGTGTCCCAGGTAGGTGACCGAGGTGTCAAAGAAGGCGCACTTCGACAGCTTCAGCGACACGCCCGCGTCCCGCAGTAGGCGTAGAACCTCGTGGACGTGCGCGACGTGTTCCGTTACGGTCTTGGAGTAGATGATAACATCATCCAGGTAGACCGGAGCGGTTTTCCATTTTACCCGCGACAGTATGATGTCGACGGCCCGCTGAAAGGTCGCGGGGGCGTTCTTCAAACCGAACGGCATGCGGAGGAAACGGTACAACCCGCAATGCAACGCGAACGTCGTCTTGTCGCGGTCCTCCTCGGCGATTTCTACTTGCCAATACCCGCTGTTGCAATCCAGCGTGGTAAAGACAGTAGCGTCGCCGAGGGAATCGATGCACTCGTCCATCCTCGGCAACGGATAGGAATCCCGAACGGTGACTGCGTTGAGGTTTCTGTAGTCGACACAGAACCGCATGGTACCATCCTTTTTAGGGACAAATACCACGGGGCTTGCCCATTCGGCCGTGGCGGGTTCGATTACCCCTGCCCGGAGCATGCGGTCGATCTCCGTTTTCTCTTTTTCCCGTGCGGTTGGTCCGGCGCGGTAAGGCGCCTGGTAAATCGGGCGAGCACCGGGCTTGAGCTCAATCCGGTGCTTTGTGGCCCCGATTTTTCCCAGCCGGCCGGTCCACATGTCCTTGAATTCGGACAGTACCTCGAGGATCTCCGAGCGTACCTCCTCGTCCTCGGCACCGATGTGGACGTCCTCCTGCCAGGCGTTGGGGTCCTCCTCAGGGGCGGCGGTGTCTTCGGTTTTATCCGTTCCAACCGCCCCGGGGTGCGCCTTGGGCGGCGTGGCTTGTTCAGCCCCGCCGTTGTCCGTACGGTTGTCAGCGGCTTCTTCCGCGCCCTCCTTTGCGGTTGAGAGGTTGGAATTAAATATCCCTCCCCCTTCCTTAGCTTCGGCCGCTTCCGCGGCCGAGTCGCCAAGGGTCAGGATGTGAGTGGGCGACGGAAGAGCCAGTCCGACCACGGTATGCTTCGGGATGTGAACCGAGCGGTGCCCAAAATTGCTGAGCATTACTGAGAACGGTTTTTCGGGGGCAACATCCATGACCCCCTGTGCCATGAGTGTCAAATTCCTGTGCGCGGTTTTTGGGGAGTTCTGTAAAAAACACAGCCCCCCACCGGCGTGGCGACCCTCACCATGGCCTGCGTCATCGGGGGAATTGTCACCCCTCTGACGAGGCGGATCTTCCGTGACGGTGTGTTGGCGGGGAACGCCACCTGCTTCCGTTCGGGTTTATCCGACGGCGGTAGTTGTTGCGCGGTGCTCCTCGAGGCCATCTTGCAGTCGTGCCTCGAGGGGGTTGTTCCGACTAACGCCACGGGTGGCGCGTCGTGGAACACGACCTTCCGTTGCGGTGGGAGGATCGCCTTGACGTGGCGATCCAGGAAGGTCGTACCGAGGATACAGTCCACGGCGAGGCTCGTGACTACCAGGAACGGGACGCGCGCCACAAACTCACCGATTCGGACGAGCAGGGGGATTTCCCCTAGTGCCTTCATCGCGCGGTTTGACGCGTCGATGAGCGCTGGGCTCCGAACCGGTTTTATCGATGGTCGCCACGACTCGGCGACACACCGTAAATGGATGAGGTTCGGGCCGGCTCCTGAGTCCAGCACTGGTGTGATGGCGACGATCAACGCCTGCTTCTGACCAACCGTCGCGGAGCTCTTGTAATTCTGATTCTTGAAGAAGCAGATGGCCTGGACTTCCGTTCGGTTACCCGGCTGCGCTTCCACTGGCGCAGCCGGATCGGGGGTGCCTAAGCTTCTGAGGTTGGGCACGGGGAGAGACGTCGTCGCCTCTACGCGTCCTCCCCGGCTTCCCCCGTCAGCAGCAAGTCCTCACGGGTCTCATCCGCGGCTCGCGCCACGGGGTCCTCGGTGTGGTCGAGGTGCGGTTCCTCGACCACGTTGACGCCCGCGGGGGCCGTTTGACGCTGGTTTCGCCAAGCGGACGGCCCCTGGCGGTTGAACGGGGATCCCGGGCGGAGGCCTTGCCGGATGCGTAGCTTCTGGTAGTTGGCCTCTCGTGCCTCCAGAAGCTTGGCCCGCAGGCCCGCATCGGCAACGACGGGGCACCCCTCTTGTCGGTGCGTGGTGTCCAGGCAGAACCGGCACGGTGGCGGTCCGGGAAATCTCCCGCCGGAGAACCGGACGCGTGGATCCTGCCCTTGCCTCCCGTACGGTGCTGTGCGCACGTCGCCAGGGTTGGCGGGCGGAACCGGGGCGCCCGCCGTCGAGGCTGCCGGCGACGGATAGTAACTCGTCGGTGGCGAGCTCATCGAGGTCGGCGTGGCGGTTTGGTCCGTCACGGCCAGGATTGCTTCTTCAGCAAATCCCCCGGCCGTCGGGATGTCGGATGCCGACTCAACCGACAGCACGGGCCTCGTCCTTGCGGTGCGGTCAAATCTTCTAGCCGCTCCGGACGGCTCTCGGTGCGCCATGGCGGACATCCCCTGTCGACGGGAAGCCCGATTGGTTTCCCCGATCGCTTGCGCGTATCGAGCACGGATTGGTAATCGACATCCGGGTGCGTGGCGAGGTAATTACGGACCTGCGCGCACGTGGCGGGAAGTAACCCCTCGACGAATAGGGACTTCAACCGCCGGTCGGAGAATACCGTACCGCATCGGAGGGCCTTGTCCCAGAGGTGGTTACTGTAGACCTCCTCCGTCATGTTTGAACTCTGACGGAAGGAGGTCACGTCCCCAACCGCTTCGGAAATTACCTCGTCGGTAGCATAGGTGCGCAACAGAAAGTTGACCACCTGGGGATATGTCCGGAGCAGCTCGCGCCGCTCCACGTCAACCGCCATGGTATTTCCATTGAGACGGGACTGGAGTAGGGCGTGAGCCTGACCGGTGAGGTAGAATTGGAAGCACCACACGGCGGCTCCTTCGGTAATCCCGTTGTGGTCGCACGCCATCTTGAGGCGTGCGAGGAATCCCAATACCGCAATCGGATCTTGACCGCTGAACGTGTGGGACCTCATCTGCACGTCCAGTTTTTCCGGTAACGGTTAATGTGCCGCGCTACTGTAGAGTCGTAGCGCGAGCTACGCCGTTCCAGGCGGTAGGTCTTGTAGTTGACGGCCTTGGTAAACAGGTCATTGAGGGGCCTGATTACCGTGGGCCGTCGCTCGTCGCTCGTCGGGGCAGCCCGGCGGCGTCTGCTCGAGCGACGAAGCCCCTCATCCGACTCGGTGTGGTAGTCTTCCCAGTCGGACGGGTCGTGCCGGTGCCGGTCTCGGCTTCTATCGCGGCGTGCCCTGTGGCCCCGCCTGCGAGAGTCTTCCGAACCGGATGGGTCATCATCGGAGGGGTATCCTCCCCCTCCGGCATCGCGGTATCGCCCGTGGCGTGCCTCGCGGTTATCGCGGTATCGCCAGCGGCGTTCCTCGCGGTCTTCATCCGTCCTGTGACGGGGGTCTTCTGCCTCGGAATACCGGGTGTATTCCGCTTCGGTCCTGTGCGTGCCGGGTGCACGTCTTCTGCTCAACCGGTACGGGTCCCGATTCTCTGTCTCGGGGAGCCCCAGGCGGTTGTCTGTCCCGCGGGGGCCGCCCGTACCGGCGAGTATGGGGGGACATTTTCTGTGGTCCTCCCTGTAGCACCGTGAACGATTGGGAGATAGATGTCTCTGCCCTCCGGGTGAGGGTCCATCCTATCAATCCCGGGTACGGCGCCGATCGGATAAGCGATATTAAAGCTTGAGCCCGGAATGGTTTCACGGCGCGGCGCCGGCGGCGGTACCGCGCCTCCCGTTTCGGTGAATGTCGTGGCCAGACGGATGGCCACGGCGGAGCTAATAGCTCCCTTTAGAGCCAATGCGGTCGGAGATTCGTCCTCCTCCGCGGCGAGCGCTGCCACCACCTCGTCGCGTACGAGGGGGGCGATCTTCTCGTCCAGCAGGGCGCGGAGCGCGGTGTCCGCATGCTCCGCCACCAGTCTTGGTGCCGTTCGGTCGAGGCAAACCTGGACGACCTGAGGTAGTTCCTCAGCGAGGAAATCCTCCATCCAGGTTTGTAATCGCGGGAGTAACGCGTCGTACAGTACTTGTACGCGGTTCCCCCCACCAGCCGGTAGCCCGGCGGTGGTGTCCGAAACGGAAGGGGTCTTCTGGCCCCTGGTAGACGGCGGGCGTAGCAGGGCTTCCGGATTGTCGATCCGAGGGCGCTGTGCGCCTCTGCCACTGCGGGTACTTGCTCGCCCGGAGGCGGTATCTTCTCCGGTGGAATCCGCACGGTTCATCGTCGATGATCACTGGCGATCGACGCGGTGATTTTCGACCTCTTTCAATCCGATCGGTAGTTGCTCGCGCTGGCGATCCAGTGCGGGCTCAACCTCTGTAGTTATTCCCTCCACAAGAGTACCAAAATGTGGTATAACTACCTTCGTCCCGACCACTCGGAACGAGGGGGGTTAGAGGTAAGAGAGCGCGCGCCGCTGGGTAACCCACGCGAGCGCAAACCGTACGGAAGGACTCGAAAAGAGGAAAGGCTCACGTGGCCGGTGACGCGCAGCCGGTCGGTGGTGTCAGATCCGGACGGCCGGTCACGGGTTAGAAGCCTGAACTAAAGGAAACCCGGAACGGTGTTAGCACTTAGCCGTAAAGGGAAGGGAGGCGAGTCTGCCCCCGTTTACTGGAACGGAGCAGGTGCCCCTGGTCTTAACCCCTAAGTGGGACGCCAGGACACCTGTCCCGCTACAGTAGCTGTTACATACTGTATACCAGCTACTGTACTAAATTGGCTAATTTGTGCCATTAACCACTAATTGCTAATTACTTACCGGATGGGTCGCACACGTGTGCCCGTGGCCACGACCGGCGCCAACGGTTGTGTCACGTGTACGCCGTGGAGGTACTACTGTGCTCGCAGAGGGCGCGTGCACGATTACTACAGTAGTAACCGCCCGTCTCGGCGGTTCTCATCTCTCGCCGGGGGTCGCGGTGTGGAGTTGTACCAAAACGTGCACTACTGTTGCAGCTAGTCCAAGCCGCATACCTCACCGATTGCGGACGCAGCAGGATCTGAAAGTAGTCCTCGAGTTTACCTCCAGCTCGCCTGTAGCTTCCTCGATACCTTTCGTACATGCGCGTCGCGTCTATCTTATACTCCCGATACCCGCCGCCCTTGGCGGCCGTTCCGTCCCCCAGGTCCCGTGCCGGCACCAGCTGCCCCCCCCCGAGACTCGGGCCGTTGCCTCAGCCCCTCCGTCGCGATCTCCTGGTCTTCTTAAGTCTCCTGTCCTCTCCGATCTCGCCGTTCTCCTTGGCACACCGCCGAGCCCAACGTTATGCCCACGTCCGACGTCTTGTCCGCGCTTCCGCCCGACACCTCCCTTGGTTCGGGCGGCTCCTCTCAGCGCCTTGTGTCAGCCTCCAGCCCAACGATACCACCGGGTCCAAACGTTCTCGTCCTCCCGCAACGTCCTCGCTTCCGCGCAACGTCCTCGCTTCCCCGCAACGTCCTCGCCTCCCCTAGATTCTCTCACCCGACAGTGTCGGGGTGTGCCGCGCATTGAACGCCAGGCCATAGGCTGCAGCTCTCACGTGTAACACGTGTCGCGTAGAAATCAAATTTGAATCCGCAACACTACTGTACACGTACGCCAGATTACGACCGCTCAGCATGCGCGCGCGCTCGCTACACGTGGGCACAGCCGCCCACGTGTATACCGTATACGGCCGTCCGATGACCTCCGCGCGCTCGCGCCGGTCATTATACTACAGACCTCCCCCCTTAGCTTTCGCTACGTCCTCGTAGCGACCCTCTACTCGAGCGCGCGGGTCCGTTCCGGACGTTTCCTTCTATCGCGCACGATGCGGGAACAGAAGCCCCTCCGTGTGGACGATCATGCCCCCTGGCTCGTCAGCGAGCTGGCGGTATATAACGGCGCGAGTTCGACCGATTCGGAGAGCGCGTCTTCCGATTCTCCCCACGCGATCCACACTGACCCCCCAACTCTTCCCCAACACTCCCCTGCGAACTCCGAAACCTCCTCCGACAGCGACGACGACATTCCCCTACAGCGGCTCTTCAACCAACCGATGGACGGTCATCGCGACACTCCGGCTGTGCGCGCGTACCGGCAGCCGTTGAGCCCGCCTCGGGCTCCGGCAGCGACGCCGGTCGGTCCCACCTTCCAACCGCGGCGACGCCTTCGCGGCGGCCTGCAACCGCCCCCTGGAGTGGCGGGGCCCGCGCAAGCGCCAATTGATTCGCCCGTACCGGTCGCTCCGCCACCGCTGGGCGCCCAAGCAACACAGTCCCCGCCGCTGCCCCTCGTGGGCGTGGCTCCAAGAATGGTCGAGGCGGACCCGGAGCTCCCCGTGGAGCTGCCGCCGCCTCCCATGTCGCCGCTGCCCGCTGCGGGTACGGCGCTCACAAGGGCCGCTTCCGAGGCGCCGTACGCGGCGCCGGCGCCGTCGAGTAGCGTAGCGCTTGCGCCGGCCGGACGGGGAGCGACAACGTCGCTGGGGCGGGTATTCACGGCCCCGAGTACCCCGGGCTGGCTGCGCAGCGGCGTCGGTTCAATACAGTTGCTGTGGCCCGGGTCCTCGACGGACCCCCCGCCGCCGGCGCGCACGCCGACGCGCTGCGGGCCTCAAGCCTCCGCTTACGGTCGAGGAGTACGTTCAGCGGAACTTGCTGGACGCGGCGAGGTTCGCGGCCATTCCGATGGTGCGCGCGATCAAGACTCCGTCCGGACGCGGTGCCGTGGCGCAAGAGAACCGCGCCGGCCCGTGGAAGGCGCGGTGGCGTCACGCTCCGTGTCGGACGGCGGCCGCGGCGGGCAGTGACTTGCTCTACGTCCGCTGCGAGGGCGAGGAAAAGTACCACATCTCGCTGCTGAACCTCTTCGGTCGGTATCGCCGCTACGAGGGCCTCGCGCCCGACGTCCGCTTGGTGGCCTTTCCGCGGCCTTTCGACAGCTGGTACAGCGTTGCAAACCGAGCGCGGTGGGGTGAGGACGCAGCGCGCGAGAGTCGGCTGCGCTGGCGCCGGGTGGAAGATTTCTTCCACATATGGCACAGCACCGAGTTTTTCTCGGTGCCCAGCGCCGCGCGGCGTGGCCTGTACCCCGCGCTCCCGCCGAACTGGTCGACGTTCGAGGCGCCGGAGTACCTGTGCGTACCGACGCCGAGCGTCATGGCGTACGTGGCGGCGCATTGGTTGCCGCTCGGCCGATCGGAATCCGCGGAAACGGAGCGAACGCGCGTCTTGGTGCACGCGATCATGCTTTCCGAATGGGCGGTCTTGGCCTTCCTGTGCTTCTTGCACGCCGCTCGCGAGGGACTGCCGTTCTTCACGAAGTGTCCCGACCCGCGGCTGATTGCGCGGCGCGAGGAACCGTTCGGTGAGCGCGGCCTGCTCTTCCGCCTCTCGGCGGGGCTCATCGATTTAATCCGCTCGGTCGGTATCGCGGAGATCCTCGAGGGTACGGCGTTTGACGCGGCGTACGCGACGCAGCTGTTGGCCTTCACCGAGGGTATGGATTGGAGCGGCCGGCCGGACTTCGCGTGGTTCAGCTGGAACCAGCGGTGTACCCTACCGATGCCCGCCGGAGCCGAGGCAGAGACCGGTGCCGATGGTGGCAGCGCGGCCCCCGGTCCAGCGGACGCGACCGTCGCGGTCGACGTGGACGGAGCAGTCGACACGGTCGACGCGGGTGACACGGGCGGCTTGCTTGCCGATGCCGACATCGCGCCGCCGCGCGATGCGGGAGCCGGTGCGGTGAGGAGCGTCGTCGAGACCGCGGTACCGGCCCGCGGCGGATCCGCTCGCGTGGCCTCGATCCAGAGCGACTCACCGAAGGGGTTAAGAGAACCCCCCGGTGTCGTGGGAAATTCGGCCCCCACCTCAAGCCCCCCACACATCAGCGTGGTGACCGGTACCGAAGGCGATCATCGTCCCGTTCCGATGCCGCCTCCTCCAGCTCCGCAACCGTCCGGCCGGTCTTCCCCGGAGCGCCTCTGTGAGGAGGCCGCGTTCACTGCCCTGCAGTACGCTTGCTCCTTCGAGGGGGCAACAGTTTCTTCGTCGGTTGAGCAGGCGCTGCTGCAGGCGCGCGAGTGGATGCACCAAGCCAAGCAGCTGGAGACAACCGTCGCGGCGCTCCGAGAGGCCTCCACCGCGGCGGAGCGTGAGCGCGTCGAGCATCACGACAAGCTCCGCGGCGTGCAGGACATCCTCGCGGTCATCAGCCAACGTCTCGCGGCGCCGCCGATGCCTGCCGCTACGGTCGGGGCCTCGCGCCCCGCGCCCGAAGATGCCGCGGCGGCTCCGCCGGCTAAGCGCACGCGTCGTTCTTGAGCCCCGACCCGTTGGTCGCCCCCTTTCGCGTAGCCCATTAGGGGCTTCGCCCACAGTAAACAGAGCCGACTAGCGGTGTTCCTTGCCTTCTCCTTTTGGCGCGTGCGGGCGGCAGTGCACGACGCGCGCGAGCGAGGTCGTCCTGGCGGTTCGGCCATGCGAGGCCGGAAGAAGCGCTACGCGAGCGCGCTTGTCCGTCCTTGGCGCGTACGCCAATATCGGTCGATGAAAGGTTGCGGGAGCCCCTCGGAGGGCTCGTAGGTATCGTCGGAAGCGGCGTACCCGTACCAGCGAACCTTGTACTCGATGCCGCCGCGGGTCATACGGTGTCCGACGATGCGGTCAACGACGTATTCCGCGCGGGGCGTTGTAGTTTGTGCGTCCGATGCGGATGGAATGGCCGAGGTGACAGCGTCCCCCGGCCCGCGCGGCATTTTTGAGACGCGGTCGATGCTCACGCGGTTCTCCACACCGTCCTGCTCGATGAGGACCGTGGTGTCCGTAGCGGAGCGCACGCGAAACGGCCCCTCTGTCTTTGGTAGAAGTTTGACAGAGAGCTCGTCCGTTCCGGTCATACCTTGCGCACGCGTGCGTCGCTCGACGCTTGTCAACGGGCGGGGCGGGCGATCAACGTAAACAAAATCGCCCGCCACAACGACCGGACGGAAGCGGACTTTCTTGTCAAAATCGTCCTTGTACCGCTTTTGCGATGCAGATAATTTCGTCCGAGCGCGGTCGAGAGCGTCGCGAAGCTTGCGCAGCGTGGCGCGCTTGTACTGCACCGGGGTCCGCGGGTCCTCTCGATGGGTCCCCGCGTCCTGCGGCACAGTACCGGGGAGAATCAAACCGGACGGTGGCCGCGTTAACACCAGGTCGAACGGAGTCGTCTTCGTCGACCGGTGGATCTGCGTATTGTACGCGAAGGTCAGCAGCTGCACGTAGTCGTCCCAATCGCGCTGGTGCTCCTCCACGTAGTGCCGGAGGCGTTGCACCAGCGTGCGATTGAACCGTTCGGTCTGCCCATTCGACTGGGGGTGGTAGGCTGTCGTGAGATAATGCCGCACCCCCAGGAGGGCGTATACCGCGTCGAAGAATTTCGCAGCGAACTGGGGGCCATTGTCGGTTAGTACGTAGCGCGGCGCTCCGTAAACGTAGACCCAGTTGTCTAAAAACGCGTTTGCGACGACCGAAGCGGTTGTGGTTCGGAGCGTGATACTGCGCATTAGCTTGGAGAACCGGTCGGTAATTACCAACACGTGTGGGTTTCCGTGCGCGGTCTTGGACAGGGGCCCCAGGAGGTCCATCGCGAAAAACTCCAAGGGGCCCGCCGCGGGGAACAGCTCGAGATCCTTTTGGTTCTTGACAAGCGTCCCGCGGGTCGCAGCACACGAGGTGCAATTCCGTACTGTCGAAAACGCGTCGCTGGCCATGTGTGGCCAGTAGTACTCCCTGCGAAGGGTGTAGTACATACGCGTCGCTCCCGGGTGACCTACCAACCTCGGATGGTGTGCCAGGTACAGTACCCGGGGGCGCAACCGAGTCGGTACCACGCGCTGCAGGGTCCCGTCCAGCGGGGACGTCCTCACGAGAAATCCGTAACGGTCGATGTCGAACTTCGAGTTCGGCGTCCCGACGGTTTCCGCGGCGAAGCGACAGAAGGCGTCCTCAGCTCGTTCGCGTAAAAATTCCTCAACCGAGATGGACGCAGCGTCGCGTTCCTCGGGAGTTATCGCGAGCGTGTGACAACCGTCCGGACGGTCTTGCGGCGGGTCCCAGTGCCCATTGTCCAGGAGGGCCTCGCTGCCCTCATCGTACTGGACCGCGAAGCACGGGACCTCATCATCGACCGGTTTGGTGTCTCCTCCATCGGTACGTAAGCGCGATACGCCGTCCGCGAGTTGGTGCTTGACGCCTGGGCGGTACTGTACCTCGTAGTCGTACTCCGCCAAGCGCAGGCGCCAGCGAGCGAGCCGACCGGAACTGTCCGCTAAATTGAGGACCCAGCGTAGGGTCTCGTGATCCGTGCGAAGGTTGAACGCGCTTCCGTATAGGTACGGCCATAGGGTGAGGATGCTCCACACTACGGCCAAGCATTCCTTTCGGTAGTCGTATAATTGCGCTCCGCGTCAGTCAACGCACGGCTCCAATATCCGATCGGTCGAGTACCTCCATCGGGTTGCTCCTGTAGAAGGGCGCAACCCACTTGGTGTCCGCACTCGTCGGTGTCCAGCGTATATTTCCGTCCGTAGCGGGGCGGCGCGAGGATTGGCGGCGACACGAGGCGCCGCTTCAATTCCTCAAACGCCGCGTATTCCGCATCGGTTAAGATCTCGAACTCGTAGGGCTGATTCTTGCCGGTCTTCTTATTCAGCAGCGCGGCGATCTTCGCGAATCTTTGCACAAACCGTCGGTACACGTTGCACATCCCGAGAAAGGATCGCAGTTCCGTTTGGTTCGTAGGCGCGCGCGCGCGCTCGATCGCGATGACGTTGCTTTGCTCCACCTCCAACCGTCCCGGACGAATGACGTGCCCGAGATAGGTTACGGAGGTGTCGAAAAACGCGCACTTCGCCAATTTTAGCGACACGCCCGCGGTATGTAGAAGCCGTAGTACCTCGCGCACGTGTGCCATATATTCCGTAACGGTTCGCGAGTAGACAATGACGTCATCGAGGTAGACCAACGCGGTCTCCCATTTCACGCGGGACAGGATGATGTCGACCGCTCGTTGAAATGTCGCGGGCGCGTTTTTGAGACCGAACGGCATGCGTAGAAAACGGTAGAGGCCCGACTGCGACGCGAACGTTGTTTTATCGCGGTCCTCCTCGGCGATCTCCACCTGCCAATACCCGCTATTACAGTCTAGCGTGGTAAAGACAGTGGCATCGCCGAGCGAGTCGATACATTCGTCCATGCGCGGTAGTGGGTAGGAGTCGCGAACCGTAACGGCGTTTAGCTTGCGATAGTCCACGCAGAACCGCATGGTCCCGTCCTTTTTAGGGACGAAGACCACGGGGCTCGCCCACTCGGCCGATGTCGGTTCGATGACTCCCGCGCGCAGCATGCGGTCGATTTCCTTCTTCTCCTTCTCGCGCGCGATGGGTCCGGCTCGGTGGGGTGCTTGGTAGATCGGCTTCGAACCGGGCTTCAGCTCGATGCGATGCTTCGTAGCATCGATCTTACCCAAGTGGCCGGACCACATGTCCTTGAACTCGGACAGCATGTCCATAATTTCCGACCGGACGGTACTGTCTTCTGCACCAATATGGACGTCTTCTTCCCACGAGCGGGTCTTCTCCGCGTCCGTATCGGTCCGCTCATCCGCGCTAGCGGGATTGCCACTGTGGGCGTCGTCCGTAACTGGTTCTTCGCGTCGCGCGCCTCCTCCCGTAGCGGTGGTGG
This sequence comes from Chondrus crispus, assembly GCF_000350225.1. Classification (NCBI taxonomy): domain Eukaryota; phylum Rhodophyta; class Florideophyceae; order Gigartinales; family Gigartinaceae; genus Chondrus; species Chondrus crispus. The sequence continues at coordinate 53,920 of NW_005178788.1, forward strand.
ATTTAATTCTGCCATCGTCTGTAACGGGTCCTTCTCGTCCAGCACATTCTGCCGCGGGTGAGGAATTAATCCTGCCTTCGTCCGTAGCGGATTCTTTGCGACGCGCGTATCCTTCCGTAGCGGTGGAGGATTGTCTTCTGCTATCGTCCGTAACTGGTTGTTCGCGTCGCGCCTGTTCGTCCGTAGCGGTCGAGGAATTATTTTTGTTCCCTCCCCCTTCCTTAGCGTCGGCCTCTCCGGGGACCGGCACGCCAAGTGTCAGGATGTGTGTGGGGGATGGCAACGCGAGACCAACAACGGTATGCTTGGGGACGTGGGCCGCGCGGCTTCCGAAGTTGCTAACAAGCACCGTAAACGGCTCGCCCGGGAAGAGGTCTATGACCCCCCGGGCCATCAGGCATAAATTCTTATGCGCCGTTTTGGGGTGGTTTTGCAGGAAGCAAAGCCCCCCAACCGGTGTTGCGACGCGTACCATCGCTTGGGTCATCGGGGGTATCGTGACCCCCTTGACCACGCGAATTTTCCGTGACGGTACGTTCGTCGGGAACTGCGCGCGCTTCCGGTCGGCCGAATTTTCCTCCTGCGGGAGCTGCTGCGACGGTCCCCTCGAGGCCATCTTGCGGTCGTGCCTCGAGGGTGTGACTCCCGTCAGCGCTACGGACGGCGCATGATGGAACAGCACCTTCCTCTGCGGTGGCAGGATCGCTTTCACGTGGCGATCCAGGAACGTGGTTCCGAGGATACAGTCCACCGCGAGGTTGGTGACGACCAAGAACGGCACGCGCGCGACGAACTCACCAATCCGGACGTACAGTTTGAGCTCGCCGAGGGCCTTCATCGACCTATTCGAAGCGTCGATGAGCGGCGGGCTCCGCGCGGACTGGATGGCAGCGCGCCACGGTTCTGCCACACAGCGTAGGTGGATTAGATTCGGGCCGGCGCCCGAATCTAGAACCGGCGTGATGGCGCGCATCATCGCGCGTCGTTGTCCAACCGTTGCGGTGACCTTATAATTTTGCTTCTTGAAGAAGCAAATTGCCGCTTCGTCCGTTCGGCTCTGCGATTGCGCGCGCACCGAAGCGGTCGACGGGGTGCCTTGTTTATTGAGGCTTGGCACGGGGAGGATCGTCGACGCCTCTACGCGTCCTCCCCGGCTTCCCCCGTCAACCCAAGGTCCTCGGGCCCCTCGTCCGTCAGCGGTAGCGCGGGTTCTTCCGATTGGACGGCCTCGCGCGGCTCGACCACGTTGATGCCCGTGGGAGCCTGCGCACGCGAATTTCGCCACGCGGTCGGCGGTTGGCGCTCGAACGGCGGACCCGGGCGGAGACCTTGGCGGATCCGAAGCTTTTGATAATTGGCCTCGCGGGCCTGCAAAAGCTTCGAACGCAGCGCGCTATCCGCCACCACAGGACATTGCTCCTGTCGGTGGGTCAGGTCCAGACAGAACCGACACGGCGGGGGTCCAGGTAATCCTTGGTTGAAGAACCCGACCCCCTGGTTCTGTACTGGCCTTCCGTACGGATGTGCGCGCGCGTCACCGTGTGGGGCGGGCGCCATCGGCGCGCCCGCCGGGGACGAGGCAGGTGACGGATGGTAGCTAGTCGGCGGCGAGCTAAGCGAGCTCAGCGTCGCCGACTGGTCTGTCACCGCCAGTATCTCCTCCGTTTCGGTTCCGCGCGCTGTCGGGAGTTCAGACAGGGACTCGACCAACAGCACGGGCCTTGTCCGCACGTTGCGCGTGAATCTTCTCACCGAATCGGACGGTGCTTGAGGCGACGCGAGCGAGGTCGCCTGTCTTCGAGCCGAGCGGTGCGTCTCGCCTATCGCTTGCGCGTAGCGTGCCACCGCTTGGTAGTCCACGCCCGGATGCGTCGCGAGATAATTCGGCACCTGCGCGCACGTCGCTGGCAGAAGTCCCTCAACAAAAAGGGACTTCAGGCGCCTGTCCGAAAATACGGTTCCGCAGCGCAACGCCTTGTCCCACAACTGGTTACTGTACACCTCCTCCGTCATATTAGAGCTCTGACGGAAGGAGGTGACATCACCGACCGCTTCGGAAATAACTTCGTCAGTCGCGTACGTGCGCAATAAAAAGTTAACAACTTCCGCGTAGGTTTCGAGCATATCGCGCTGCTCCGCATCGACCGCCATGGTGTTTCCGTGTAGCCTGGACTGGAGCAAGGCGTGAGCCTGCCCAGTCAAATAGAACTGGAAACAACATACGGCCGCGCCTTCGCTGACCCCATTGTGGTCGCAGGCCATCTTGAAGCGCGCGAGGAATCCTAGCACCGCGATTGGATCTTGACCACCGAATGTGTGGGTTTTCAGCTGGACGTCCAACTTCTTCCGATATCGGTTAACTCGCCGCGCGGTACTCGCGTCGTAGCGCGCGCTGCGATTTTCCAGCCTATACGTGCGGTAGTCGACGGCCTTGGTGAACAGGTCGTTCAGCGGCCTGATCACCGGCAACCTTTTTGGATCCCGCCTCGGGGCAGACCGGCGGTCTCTGCCCCTGCGATGGCGGTCTCCTTCTCCGCCGGGGCTACTGTAGCCCTCCGGATCGGAGTCTTCTCGCCGGAACCGACGTCGGTCGCGCGCATTGCGGCCTCTGCGGTCGCCTCTGCGCGATCCGTCCGACTCGGTGTCCTCGTCATCGGAGGGGTATCCACCTCCTCCGGCATCGCGGTATCGCGTATAGCGTCCTTCGCGGTTATCATCGGAGGGGTAACCGACCCCTCCAGCATCGCGGTATCGCGTGTAGCGTCCGTCGCGGTTATCATCGGAGGGGTATCCGACCCCTCCGGCATCGCGGTATCGCGCGTAGCGTCCGTCGCGGTTCTTGCGCGTCGCCCTGTGGCGACGTCTTGTGTCTTCTTCCTCGGAGGGGTTTTCTGTACCCTCCGAGGTGTAGCCTTGAGCGCCGGGTGCGCTTCTTTTGCTCGACCGATACGGCTGTCGCTTTTCTGTCGCGAAGCGCCCCAGGCGGTTTTCTGTCCCGCGGGGGCCAGCCGTATCGGCGAGTACGGGAGGGCCATTTTCTGTGGGCCCTCCTGTAGCACCATAAATTGGTGGGAGGTAAATGGTCTTACCCTCCGGGTGAGGGGCCATTGTACCGATCCCGGGTGCGGCGCCGATCGGTTCAGCGTGCGTTAGCGTAGGATCCGGAGCGGTTGAGTCGCGCTGCTCGCGTGCGTCGACTCCTGCTCCGGCGAAGGTCGTGGCCAGACGATTGGCCACGGCGGAGCTGATCGCTCCCTTTAGAGCCGTACCGGACGGGGATTCTTCATCCACAGTGGTGAGCGCGGTCACCACCTTGCATTGGACTTGAGCAGGTAGAAGTTCGTCCAAAAGCGGTGGTATCGCGCTGCGTACGTGCGCGTCCACGAGCGCGGGCACCGTTCGGTCGAGGCATACGCGCGCTACCTGGGGGAGTTCCGTAGCGAGGAACTCCTCGACCCAGGCCTGGATGCGAGGCTGAATCGCGTCGACCATCCATTGGACGCGATTCTCGGTGCCTGCCGACACGGCCGGCGTAACATCCGATGCGGACGCTCGCGTGCGGCCCGATCGCGGTGGCGGTCGCAGCAGGACTTCCGGGTTTTCCACCCGTGGGCGCGATGCGCCACTGCCACTGCGGGTGCTCAGACGCCCGGAGGCGGAGTCTCTCCCTTCTTCCGGTCGGTTCATCGTCGAATACGCTTCGCGATCGACGCGGTGATTTCTCAACCTTTTCCGTCCGTACGGTTCTGCGCGCGATCGAGCGACCACGCGTGCGGCTCAACCTCGAGAGTTATCCCCTCCACAAGAGTACCAAATGTGGGATAACTCCTCTCCGCCCTGGGTTGGGTGAGAGGCGGAGGCTTTAGCAAGGGAGCACGCGGCGCGGACGCGACGCGCCAATTGAACGGATCGGACGAGCTCGCGGAAAGGGAGTGGCTCACTGGCCGGTTACGCGCAGTCGCCCCGTGGTGCGTGAACGGGAGCGACCGGTAACGGGTTAGAAGCCAGCGCGCGCGACAGACAACCGAAAACGGACGTACGTAGGCGCAAAAGGGACGGGGGCGAGCTTGCCCCCGTTTACTGGCGGGGACGAGTGCCAGGTCTTAACCCCGCAGGGGGACGCCTCGGACACCTGTCCCAGTACGGTAGTACAGTACCTGCCGCCTAGTGCGTGCCGGGTACTGTACAGAATTAAAAACTAGCGCCATAATTGCTACTACCGCACGGACGCTGCTACTACACGTGTGCACTACTGTACACGCGTGTTGCTTACAGACTACCGCACGGACGACACGTGTGCTAACGCGCACACGTAACACGCGTAGACTACCGCTCGGACGACACGTGCACTACTGTACACGTATGCCAGATTACGACCGCTCGGCATGCGCGCGCGCTCGCTACACGTGGGCACAGCCGCCCACGTGTATACCGTATACGGCCGTCCGATGACCTCCGCGCGCTCGCGCCGGTCATTATACTACACGGCGGAAGGGCCGGGGTCGAGGGAAACAAATACAGGTAGAGCGAGCTGCCCTGCGCGAAAGGGAGTCTCGAGGACCTGGAGGTATCCTTTTGGTGCCGTATCCTGTTGCCTTTGCCAAGGTTGCGTGAAGTTCCGTTTCCCACCCAAACTCCAACGGAAGGAGGATCGTGCCCGCCTGCGACATCCCGCTTACTGTTTCATTGCACACATGTAACCATGTCTCATGCGTCTGATAAGTACAGTGCATTACATAATAGAGTACAGTAGTACAGTAGGACGGACAATGTCCAAGACCCCCTGACCTCGCTTATTTAAGCGACGGCGCCGGGCAATGACAGTAAACAGTCAAGGATCTTTTGGGAACGGATTTCCTTCGACGGTGCGACACCGCGGGTCAAGACAAGCCTCTGACTTAGACGACATTGTCGGAATCTGTCTTGCGACGTTTCCCTGGCTTCTATTGCCTTTATTTTACCTTTTCCATTCCTCCTTCTTTGCGACTACGCGGGTTAAGACTAGCCTCTAACCTCGGCGTGTTACTGTCGCTCGACGTTTCAATTGTTTTTCTTTTTACTCTGTCGTTGCGACCACGCGGGCTAAGACTGGCCTCTAGCCTGGGCGTATTACTGTCGCACGACCTATTGCTCTCTCTCTGCATTGTGAAGATTGTCAAGTCGCGGGCTACGACCAGCTTCTAGCCTTGGCGGCACTATTGACATCTGTCCCGCTCCCCCCTAGGAGTTTCCGCTACTCGGCGCTCCGCCCGTGTCTGACACTAGTCTTTAGGCTCGGGCTCCCCCCTGTTTTGTGTGTTCTTACACCACCCCTTCCAGTTCTGGTCCCATCCCGGGTCCGCACTTCGACCAGTACGTCGTGCTTTTACAGTCGGCCGACGTACTTCCCCTTTGCTCCACCACAGTCCCAATCTACCGCGGGACACCCCTATTGGTTGTTACCTCTTCCTCGAGCTAGCTCATAGCTGGCGACCGCCACTATACTACAGCGTCCAAGTACATAGAACGCAGTAAGTTGCAGAAAAAGAAAATCAAGTGTGGTGAATGCTTCTTTTCAGGCGCTGCGCTTTATGTGTCCCATTTTTGTGTCTTTCCGCCGCATTTCTTCGAAACATGGGGGTTATCTTGCACTTGCTCTCAGTTACATCGAAGTCTGACATACCGTTAACAGCAGCACTCACTCCCGACTCCACCCATTCCCTAGGCAGAGCTCTGCAGAACGCCCCAAATGTTTCACTTTGTGTAACCCCGTGCCGAAGCATGGCATACCCCCTGTGCACAGGGTGGGCCTACTCAGCTGTAGAAGGTAGTAGGCTCGACTCTCTCACTTTTTGTAGTCTGTATACTACTGCAGGATTGTCAACCTGCATGCATAGTATCCTAGCTATAATTAAAAAAACTGGGTTCTCGCTGCAGTTTGATCTCGCCAGCGTTAGTAGGTACCTTGACATAACATCAACACCTCCTTTCAAATTATTCCAGTACACAGCTGCTGTGCTGTGAGCCGTATCATCCTGCGGGGGGAACTGGCTTTCCACGATGGTTGACTTCACTTCTTAATTCTTGGCTGAGACTGTAGTAACTCACAAAGCTATAAATTTCAGTGGCGTGGGAGCATTTTAAAAGATAACCGTACTCTTTCGGGACATGTTTAGACTCCTGGCCAACCCACTGAAAATATGCAACTCCTACACTATCTAGAACGAACGTACAGCTGTTTCAGAGTGACTCGGGGAAATTAATGATACAGCAGTATAGTATTGAACCCTCCATCATCGACCCACCCGTACCAACAATATATATGACATTGCTCAGTCTCAAAGTAGCCGCATGGTGCAGCACTTGTGCCCTGTGACCAGAGGTGGGCACAAGTTCTTGAAAAATCCCTGTGCTTCGCTGTTCTCTCCCCACGTTTTCCAAAGACACACCAGGTCCGTACTTATTCCTCAGTGTAGTAGCAGCTGTGGTACAATTGCCAAGTGGCGCTACTGCACTAGGCGGGCGCCAGAGGCCTCGCCAAGTACAGTAGTAAGATGTTAACCGATACGGGGCATACGTGGCCAGCACGTGTAGATGTGGCCACGTGGGAGTCCACTTGCAGTTAGTGGCACCAGCTAGTGCAGGTGTACACGTGGTGCGCGACCGATCGGTGGGTTAGTACAGTAGTCATTTTTAGTTACCGTAAGTTACAGTAAGCTGGCTACAGTATGTACAGCTCCTGTAGTCCGTCCGGTGCCACCGCCCTACTAGGGGGTATAAGATAGGGGGGCACCGGGCTGGAGGTAAACCGAGGCAAGCACGCCTCCCCTTACTTCCTACCCTAGTCCTTTACCGTACGGTTAAGTAAGTCCCGGAGGTTTCCAGCTCGCCACCGGTTGTACTGCTCTACACCCCAGTACGACTGCGCGTGTCCAGTGCGGTGTACCTCCCTTGTCCTGTGCTTCCTACCGTTCCGGATTATTCTACCTGACGCTCCAGTGTAGCGGTCCCCCAAGCTCCCTCATTTTAGGTACAGCCTGTCCTTTTCCGTTTACGGTTTAGCGTCCCTACGGTTGTACCACATTTTTGGTACTCTTGTGGAGGGCCGCCTGGGGTTTCTAGACCCTCACCGTCGAGCTCAGGAAAGAAGACATCCGATTCGGTACGTGGACAAGTTGAAAAACACGTATCAACCCCCGGTTCAAGCAAGAAGTCAAGATGAATCCGACTGGAACCCCTGCAGAAGACTGCGGTTCGGGACGGGGCAGTACTCGCTCCGGCTCAGCCCGGGCGAGTAAGCGCAGCGGACCACCCGGGTCCGTGCGCCCCCGTGTCGAAAACCCGGAGTCACTGCTACGGGTGACAGCCGGTACAGGGCAGAACCCAACCAATACGGAGGTGACGGCCCCTGGGGCCGTCCCGGCCCTCGCTGGTCGAGCGGGTACCGAACACCGCTCCCAGTGGGCATTAAATACCCTCTGGCCGCGCATGCAGACGTGGCTGGAGGAAGCTCTCGTTAAAGAGGTTCCTCGCCACGTCGAGGGTGCGATTAACCGAACGGTTCCGCCGCTTGTTGACGAACAAGTCCGGGCCGTCGTCACGCCCGTCATCGACGACGTCGTGGGTGCCCTCGTAGAGCGTGAGCTCCGAGAGGCACTCGACCCTGGAGATCATCTTACACCGTTGGGGCTGAGCCTCCAGACAGCTATCAACATAGCTGTCGAGGCTCGCCTCGCCAACTTCAATCCGAACGGTACTGTAGCTGAGGCACCTCAACCTCCTACAACCGCTACGGCACCTCTAAAATTAATAAGAACCGGAACGGGAGATACAAGACCGACACAGGTATATATGGCACCTCACCCGGAGGCGGGCCCTCACCCGGAGGACCCACCTATATACCTGCCCGAACTTCAGGGTGTTACACGGGGTCCAACAGACAAGGACCCGGCGACCTATGACCGATACGGAAGACACCCTCGCCATGAGACAGAAAATCTGACGAGGTATGGCGAGACAGAAAATCGCTCGTCTTTCCGTTACGGTCCCAAGTCCCGACGCACAAGGCGCGGGCCATTACCGGAGGAAGAGGAGGAGTACTCCGAAGAAGAACCGTACGGTGACAGAAAAGCCGTCCGGCAAGATTACCGTCGCTATAGGTCTCGGGCTGGAGCCCGTCGTCGAGGAGGTGATTTTCCCTCCGACGGAAGCTCGCCTGATTCGACCAGCGACGAAGGTCGGCGCCACCCGGGCAGCCGGCGAGACCGTAGCCACCGACGCAAGTGGTCCGGCTCAGAGGGCTACAGTACAGACCCCGAGCCGCACGACCAGGGGCGCCGACCGGGTAGAAGTCGTCGGACTACCGAACGGTCAGCCCCCACCAAGAGGGTCGATGTGATTAAACCGCTTAATGATTTATTCACCAAAGCGGTTAATTACAAGACCTACCGGTTGGAACGTCGCAGCGCCCGGTATAATTCCGAGGTCGCGCGGCATATCAGCCGTATCCGCAAGAAGCTGGACGTGCAGATGAAATCTCACACGTTCAGTGGACAAGATCCGATAGCGGTATTGGGCTTCCTTGCCCGGTTTAAGATGGCTTGCGACCATAATAGGGTAAGCCAGGGAGCTGCCGTATGGTGCTTCCAATTCTACTTAACCGGACAGGCGCATGATCTACTGCAGTCCCGCCTTATGGGTAATACCATGGCGGTGGACGCCGAGCAACGCGACATGCTCGAGAGTTACGAGGAGGTAGTCAATTTCCTTTTACGGACCTATGCTACCGATGAAACTATCGCCGAGGCCTACACCGAAGTGGTTTCCTTCCGTCAGAGTTCTAACATGACGGAAGAAGCCTACAGCAATCAGCTGTGGGACAAGGCCCTCCGATGCGGTACTGTCTTCTTAGACCGTCGGCTCAAGTCGCTGTACGTCGAGGGATTGCTCCCAGCGACGTGCGCGCAAGTGCGGAATTATCTAGCGACACACGCCACGGTAGACTACCAGGCGGTCGCTAGGTACGCACAAGCCATCGGGGAGACACACCGTTCGGCAAGGCGGCACTTATTGCCATCGAACGTCGCGTCCCGTGACGCTACAGGCAAGATTGCCTTTAACCGCTCGGCAAGAAAGACTCCGGTGTTATCCGTCGAGTCCTCGTCGGAGGCCGCCTATACAGACGCCTCACCCAACGCAGAAGGAATATTGGCGATGACGAGCCCCACAGTATACGCAAGTACCGTGAGCTCGCCACCAACAAGTTTCCATCCTTCTCCGGTACCGTCAGTTGGAGGGGCTGTAGCCCCAACGTCCACTGTAGCCGGTTATGGCCGCCGCTACGGAAGCGGGGACCAACGCGCAAGGTGGGGACCGCCTCCGTGCCGGTTCTGTCTGGACCCCACTCACCGACAGGAAAGCTGCCCTATTGTCGCGGACGCCTCGCTGCGAGCCCAGCTCCTAGCAGCGAGGGAAGCGAACTATCAAAAGTTACGCATCCGACAGGGGCTCCGCCCTGGGTCTCCATTCAGTCGTCCACAGGGACCGGTGTGGCGAGGAAATCCCTCATCTCAAACCACGCCGGTCAACCTGGTGGACCAGGGGGTCGACAAGGCGGAGAAGCTGGTCGCTGAGGAGGAGGATCTCCAACTCACGGGGGAAGACAGGGAGGACGCGTAGAGGCGACGTCGTCAAAACTCCCTGTCTGCCTCACCCCGGAGGATCCTTCCCCCTCAACTCAGGCAGCAGAGCCGAACCGAACGGAAGACGCGCCGACCGAAGCGGAACCTATTTGCTTCTTCAAGAGGCAGAACTATAAGGTTTCCGCTACGGTAGGGCTGCGACAAGCGAATATGCGGGCACTGTCCCCAGTGCTAGACTCGGGGGCAGCTCCCAACCTCATCCATATACGCTGTGTGGCCGAGCCATGGCGCGCGGCCATCCGTCCGGTAAAGAGCGCGCCGCTGGTGGACGTCTCCAATCGCTCAATGAGCGCCCTTGGACAGCTTACACTGTACGTCCGCATGGGAGATTTCACAGCCAGGGTCAAGTTTCTCGTGGTCACTCGCCTGGCTGTGGATTGTATATTAGGGACCACCTTTATAGACCAACATATCAAGGCAATTCTACCACCGCGACGGAGGGTTCTCTTCCATCATGCCCCCTCAGTCGCACTTACAGGCACGACGCCATCCAAATTTACTCATAAGGAACACCGAACAATCGCCAAGAACCAAGCCGTTTCCGAGCAACACGCCGTCTCGTAAAATACGCATGGTGCGGGGAATTACAATTCCCTCCATGACGCAAGCAACCGTACGGGTGGCGACGCCGGTCGCTGGGCTCTGCTTCTTACAGATCCATCCCCGCACGGCAGAGAAGAACCTGTCGCTTATGGCGCAGGGAGTCATGGATATAAGGCCAGACATTCCGTTTTCGGTAATAATGAGCAATTTTAGCCATAATGCGGTCCATCTCCCCAAACACACCGTTATCGGACTCGCGTTACCATCGCCGACCCACATCCTAACCCTTCAGCCAGCCACAGGAGTGGCTGAAGCTAAGGAGGGGGGAGGAAATAAAAATAATCTTCCCGCTACAGTACCCCCTTTGGGTACCGTACAGGATGCGGGACAAGACAAGTCCGATACGGAAGAAGAACAGGAAAGAACCGACACGGATGAAGCCCCCCGATTGTGGACCGAGGATGTCCACATCGGTGAGGAAGACGGAGAGCTACGCGAAAAAATAGTAGCTATGCTCTCCGAATTCAAGGAGATGTGGAATGGCCGCCTCGGGAAGATTGGTGCCACCAAGCACCGCATCGACCTCAAGGCGGGGGCCAATCCCATCTACCAAGCTCCGTACCGGGCTGGTCCAACCGCACGGGAAAAGGAAAAAACCGAGGTGAACCGCATGCTGCGGGCCGGCGTCATCGAGCCGGCCACGGCAGAATGGGCCAGTCCTGTGGTCTTCGTACCCAAAAAGGACGGTACCATGCGGTTCTGTGTGGACTACCGGAAGCTAAACGCACTTACCATCCGGGATTCCTATCCCCTACCGCGAATGGATGAGTGCATTGACTCACTCGGCGACGCTACAGTATTCACTACGCTTGATTGCAATAGTGGATACTGGCAAGTTGAAGTCGCCGAGGAGGACCGCGATAAGACGACGTTCGCGTCGCACTGCGGTCTATACCGGTTTGTGCGGATGCCGTTCGGTTTAAAGAATGCCCCAGCCACTTTCCAAAGGGCTGTGGACATCATCCTCTCCCGAGTTAAATGGGAAACCGCATTGGTGTACTTGGATGACGTCATCGTGTACTCTAAATCCATTACGGAACACCTCGACCACGTTAGGGAGGTACTACAACTGCTGTACACCGCCGGGGTATCGCTGAAGATATCGAAATGTACATTCTTCGACACTTCAGTGACGTACCTGGGGCACATAATCCGACCGGGACGGTTAGAGGTCGAGAGGCGCAACGTCATCGCTATCGAGCGGGCGCTACCTCCCTCTAACCAGACGGAATTACGCTCCTTCCTGAGGATGTGCAATGTCTACAGGCGGTTCGTCCCGAACTTCGCCAAAATTGCGGCTCCCCTCAATAGGAAGACGAGCAAGGATCACCCCTTCGAACTGGGAGTCCTATCCGATTCGGAATATGAGGCCTTTGCCGAGCTGAAGAAGAGGCTGGTCTCACCGCCCATTCTGGCTCTACCCCGTCACGGTTACAAGTACACACTCGACACGGACGCATGTGCGTACCAAGTGGGGTGTGCCCTGCTGCAAGACCAACCGAACGGAGATAAATTACCGATTGGCTACTGGAGCCGTAGTCTCACGGATGCTGAGAAGAATTACACGACGACTGAGAAGGAGTACCTTGCAGTCGTCTGGAGCATCCTGGCATTACGCCCTTACCTGTACGGTGCCACGTTCAATCTCCGAACGGACCATGAGGCCCTCCGGTGGGTCCTCAATTTGGCGGACAGCTCCGGACGGCTCGCCCGCTGGCGGTTACGCCTGGCGGAGTACGACTACGACGTGCAATACCGGCCGGGTGTCAAACACCAATTGGCGGATGGGGTATCTCGCCTCCGGACGGATGAAGGGGAAACCGTCGCGGTAGACGACGAAGTCCCGTGCTTCGTCGTTCAAGTGTCAAGACAGGAGCCTTACGTGGGGCCCGTCGATATTGACTGGGCCCCAGCTACCGAACGGAGTCCCGGGAATGCGCGAGAGAGACCCCAGGCCCTTGCCGTAACTCCCGAACAAACGGACGTATCGTCCCTGTCGGTTGAGGAATTTATCCAAGCACAGGCGGCGGACGAGTTCTGCATCCATGCCGCCCGAACCGTCGGAGAGCCAGACTCAAAGTATGACGTGGACCGTTACGGTTTCTTGGTGCGGAGGTCCCCTCTTGATGGGACACTGCAACGCGTCGTCCCGAAACGGTTAAGGGCCAAGGTGCTGTATTTGGCACACCACCCGAGGTTGGCCGGACACCCCGGTGGGACCAGGATGTACTATACCCTAAGAAGGAGTACTACTGGCCCCACATGGCCAACGACGTGTACGCCACCGTACGGAACTGTCAATCGTGCTCTGCGACACGGGGCACGATTGTACGTCATCAAAAGGACATGAAACTATTCCCGGCGGCCGGACCCTTGGAGTTTGTCGCAATGGACCTCCTGGGTCCGTTGCCGAAGACCGCACATGGGAATCAGTTCGTCCTTGTGATTACCGACCGGTTCTCTAAGCTCACGCGCAGCATCGCGCTTCGTACGACAACCGCAGCCGTGGTGGCTAACGCATTCCTGGACAACTGGGTGTACGTCTACGGAGCACCACAGTACGTCCTTACCGATAACGGTCCGCAATTTGCGGCGAAGTTCTTCGACGCCGCGTGCGCATTGCTAGGCATACGTCACTATTTGACGACAGCCTACCACCGGCAAACTAACGGTAAGACCGAACGGTTTAATAAGACCATCGTGCAGAGGCTCCGACATTATGTCGAGGAGCACCAGCGAGACTGGGACGAGTTCCTCTAGCCTCTGACGTATGCTTATAACATACAAGTCCACCCGTCAACGGAGACTACTCCGTTTGACCTGGTGTTGACAAGACAACCGTCCGGATTAACCGTCGCGGGTACAGCGCCTCAGGCTGCGGGAGTCGCCCATGACGACCCACGTACTCCCGTACAGTACAAGCGGGCGACTCTTCGCAAGCTACGGGATGTCCTCGACCGTGTGCGGGTAAAGATGACCGCGGCCCAAAAGCGGTATAAGGAGAACTTCGATAAGAAAGTCCGATTCCGACCGGTAATACAGGAGGGCGACCAAGTCTACGTGGATCGCCCTCCCCGAGCCGTCCGAGCGGCTGAACGACGTGGCCGTGACGGACAGGGGCTTGGGACGGACGACATGTCCGTCAAGCTTTTACCGAAGACGGAAGGACCCTTTCGGGTCCGCAAAGCCACGGACACGACTGTTACTGTGGAGCAAGACGGGCTTCCCGTACGAGTCAGTATTGACCGCGTCACGCGGATGCCAAGGGGCCCGGGGGACCGGACCATGCCTACAGGAGGCATAAGTGCCCCTTCCGAACGGATTAACCCTCCCCAGGGGGACGGTGCTAATACCCCCGAGGAGTTCGTCGTCGAGCGTCTCGTAGCGCATCGCGACACCCCTACCGGCTTGGAATACAAAGTGAGGTGGTATGGCTACACCCCCGCGGATGATACATTCGAACCGGCGGAGGGCCTACCACAAGCCTTTATCGATCGGTATTGGCGAGCCCACCGAGCTTAGTTCCGCTCGGTGGCGCAAGCTAAGAAGGGGGGTCTCCCGGATACTGTACCGGTTGAGACCACCCGCATGTAGAGCATGCGGGGGGCGGAAGCCGCCTACGGGACCGTCACTACCGCCCGGAACTACACGCTCTACGATGGGCTTTGCACCCTCTAAACTACGGCTGGCAGTCGACTCCGTAACCCCCCCGAACTAAGGGCCTGAGTCCTCCGGGGAGGTGCCGTGTGTCAAATACTGTACACGCCGCCTATCAGGCGTGTAATCCGAAACAATGAAGTCCAAGGACCTCAGGGGGATCGCCTAGGTCACTAGGTGTCCCCCGAGGTCGACCATGGTCGACGACGGGGAGCTACGGCACGCCGGCGGTGCCCAAGATAAATACCGTCTCGGATACTTGCAGGGCGGCGCAACCCCCGACACGTGGCAAAAATTGCCAAGTGTAATTCCCGCACTGGTGCCGTGGCCTGCGGCAAAAATCCAGGGACCAAATTGTGAGGGGTGACACCGTTCGGTTCGGCAATTACGTCGAAGTTCGGGCTACGTTTGAGCCCCTAGCGGGCTCAATAAAAATCGTAGCCCACCGCCGACAACGGCATCGTACTTCCCGCGTCAAGCTGCTTCGGACGGTATAAGGTCCGAAAAACGGTCCATGCCGACCCCGGCGGACCAGCCGCCAATTTCGGTCGACTTTGGGCTACGTTTTGACCCCTAGTGGGCTCAATAAAAATCGTAGCCCACTTCCGAGAACGGCATCGTGCTCACGGCGTCAAGTCAGACCCGGGGTTATCCATTCCGAAAACGCGGTCATGGCGAGGTGTCAACCGATTTGGAAACGAGATCAGTTTTTATTGGTTTCTAGTGGTTTTTACAGTTTCCAAATCGGGGTTGTCGGCGAAATCGCCGGCGGCGCACTCGTACGCCCCCAACCGCCACGGAAAGGGACTGAGCGAGGCCAGAGGAGTCTCCCCGCAATCACGAGGGTCGAGACCTCCGCGCACTGTACGCGCCGGGGGAAAAAGAGAGGCGTCCGAGTTGGAAAAATGGCCAGCCCTCCGGGGGGGTGCCGTGCAACGGTACGTTGGCACCGCTACCCCGGAGGAGCGCCTGCTTATGGGGAGGCGCTGTACCCCTCCGTGTGGGGCCTGGGTCTGTACCTGGCGCCCCGCCAAGGCGGGGCGCAACCGAACGGTACCCTCCAGGGACCCCCGAGGGAGCGCCCAGGTCACTGAGCGCCCCCGGGGTCGGCCATGGATGATGGGGGGATGGGGACGAATTGCTGCGAAGCCATGCCGTCCACAAACCCAATCACCGCCACGGAATGGCCGGGGTACAGTACATGTGGTTCACACAGTACTGTACCCGGTGGCCGTAGCCAATTAGGGCGCGCGGCGGCGTATGGGAGGCTGTTCGGAATGCCCCCGATTTGAGGGAACAGCCAATCGGAGCTCTTGAAGAAGGCAAAAAGCCACCCGCCGAACGGAAAAACCAGGCACGTTTTACTAAGAAAAACGCCGGTTTTGAAGCCAGAACGACCCCCCGAACGGAAAATCAGGCATATTTTACTGAGAAAAAGGCCGATTTTACCGAGATGGAAAACGGAGCAGCACCGCTCCGGGGCAGCTTGCACTGCGTCTATTGACCCCTAAAGCGGTTGGTACTCCTACCTCCCGCGCTTGGGCGACTTAACGCGCCACGGTGCTTCGCTGGGCTCCCCGCAATGCTCGCGCCCAACGACCGCTTGACAGCCTCGGGTAGGCGCACACGAACTGTACCGACGGTCCACCGACGCTCGCGGAAGGCTGGTACCGGGCATGGGGGCCGCGCCGGCCCCGTGATTTCGCGGAGGGGCGGCCGCCTCAACACCGAGCCGCGAGGGCTCTCCGGATGAACTGTTTGCCGGAGCCAGCGGGCGGTGAGGGTGAGATCCTGTTGGCCCCCCAAGGTGGACGCAGACAGTACCGAATGGTTGGCTCCCCTTCTCCACGAGGACGAGGAAGCCAAAAGTGGTGATGCACCTACCCCGCGGCCTCGCGGAGGAGCGTCAGCTCCAACCCCAAACCAGGGGGGCCCTGAGGACGAGGAAGCACCGCATTCGCTCAGGGTCCCCGCGGAAGCCGTGGTAGCCGCCTCGGCGCCACGGATGGGTGGAGCCCACCGCGGGGTGGTACTGTCCCGCGAGGGCGGTGGAATCAACGCTTCGATGGCAGGGAGAATGGCACAGCCGTCCCCATAGGAGGCGATCCCTCGCCACCCGTTGGCGGCACGCGTGTCGCTGCAGTTACCCTTCTCACCGACAAGGCCGCCTTTGCAGGAGACTGGCCCATCGCTGGGTCTTTCTCGATCTCCGTCGCCATCGGGGCCGCCTCAAGGGGGATTCTCCTCTAACTACCGGGGCGGACATCTGCGTAAAAGTCCTTACGGTATCTTCCGGGGGCGTGGGGCCAACCGAGCCCCACTCAGACCCTAGACCGTCGAAGATAATTATTCCCCGGTGTCACCGTTGGGAAATCCGTCCGCGGAGCATCTCCGGGGCAGCTACGGCACGCCCCGACATCCGCAGACGGTGGACAAGCTCGTGGCTCGGGAATACTGGACGGGCGATCTCCCAGAGATTCCAAGCCCTGTCGGTCCTCGAGACGCGGCTCCGGCGAGGTTTCTATTACCGTCGAGCCGTCGGCCCTGTCCAGCGGGTTGGGGGCAGCTGGCGTTACCGCCGCTGCTCTTAACCTACCCACCGTTCAGACGAGCTACGGGAGTCTCTGCACGGGAATACTCCGGTGCGATCTCGACACGGGAAGGCGAGGCAGTCTCGCCCCAGCCCTCGACCGTGTTGCTGGCGCTGTCGTGGCCGGCACCGTCGGGTTTCCCCCTGTCCTTTGATCCGTTATCGGTACTGTACGGGTGAGAGAGGGTGATTAGGACCTGTCGATCAAGAAGTCAGTGGAGATGGAATACGGTTAGTCGCGTCAGGAAGCAGGGATCGCAACCGCATGGAAATTAGCGCCCGGCTCACATGGCCAAGCGAAAAACCGCCATGCTGCCCGACCGGGGCGCCGGCGCTTGCCCATGACGGAGAGGGTCCGCGCAGTGAGGTCGTCGGCTGCCAAGCGGCGGCTAGTACCGATACGGAATGTTCGCGCCAAGGATGGCCGTGGTGGGAAGACTTGAAGTGGAAATGCAGTCTCCGGGACGGACGGTGTAGTATAATGACCGGCGCGAGCGCGCGGAGGTCATCGGACGGCCGTATACGGTATACACGTGGGCGGCTGTGCCCACGTGTAGCGAGTGCGCGCGCATGCCGAGCGGTCGTAATCTGGCGTACGTGTACAGTAGTGCACGTGTCGTCCGAGCGGTAGTCTACGCGTGTTACGTGTGCGCGGTAGCACACGTGTCGTCCGTGCGGTAGTCTGTAAACAACACGCGTGTACAGTAGTGCACACGTGTAGTAGCAGCGTCCGTGCGGTAGTAGCAATTATGGCGCTAGTTTTTTAATTGTGTACAGTACCCGGCACGCACTAGGTGGCAGGTACTGTACTACTGTACTGGGACAGGTGTCCGAGGCGTCCCCCTGCCGGGTTAAGACCTGGCACCCGTCCCCACCAGTAAACGGGGGCAAGCTCGCCCCCGTCCCTTTTGCGCCTACGTACGTCCGTTTTCGGTTGTCTGTCGCGCGCGCTGGCTTCTAACCCGTTACCGGTCGCTCCCGTTCACGCACCACGGGGCGACTGCGCGTAACCGGCCAGTGAGCCACTCCCTTTTCGCGAGCTCGTCCGATCGGTTCAATTGGCGCGTCGCGTCCGCGCCGCGTGCTCCCTCGCTAAAGCCTCCGCCTCTCACCCAACCCAGGGCGGAGAGGAGTTATCCCACAGACGGCACGAGGACGTGCGGTCATTTAAGAAGGGGGGTTTGTGGTACAATTGCCAAGTGGCGCTACTGCACTAGGCGGGCGCCAGAGGCCTCGCCAAGTACAGTAGTAAGATGTTAACCGATACGGGGCATACGTGGCCAGCACGTGTAGATGTGGCCACGTGGGAGTCCACGTGCAGTTAGTGGCACCAGCTAGTGCAGGTGTACACGTGGTGCGCGACCGATCGGTGGGTTAGTACAGTAGTCATTTTTAGTTACCGTAAGTTACAGTAAGCTGGCTACAGTATGTACAGCTACTGTAGTCCGTCCGGTGCCACCGCCCTACTAGGGGGTATAAGATAGGGGGGCACCGGGCTGGAGGTAAACCGAGGCAAGCACGCCTCCCCTTACTTCCTACCCTAGTCCTTTACCGTACGGTTAAGTAAGTCCCGGAGGTTTCCAGCTCGCCACCGGTTGTACTGCTCTACACCCCAGTACGACTGCGCGTGTCCAGTGCGGTGTACCTCCCTTGTCCTGTGCTTCCTACCGTTCCGGATTATTCTACCTGACGCTCCAGTGTAGCGGTCCCCCAAGCTCCCTCATTTTAGGTACAGCCTGTCCTTTTCCGTTTACGGTTTAGCGTCCCTACGGTTGTACCACAGCAGCCTGCACTGTTCTAAGTAAAGTCATTTTCTTGACCTCAGTTGCGTGGACCCGAGTAACGCCGTCCGCATCCGAGGCCGCCGGCACAGCGTCAGGGCTATCCGCTAGCATTGCACACCGTGTGCTTTCCACGAGTCCAGTGGACCGCACGTGACGCACTTTAAACTTGAAGGAATTTCCCAAGCATAGCTGGAACCGTAAATGTCTGCTTGAAAAGCCCCCTCGTTTCCGACAAAGAATCCCGGCAGAACTTTTAGAACCTCCCCTTCATATCTAGAGCCCTCTTTCATGCCGGCTGCCGCCACTAATGGCTTCATGACCCACGCGTGCAAAGAGGGTTCGCGAAGCGCTTGACATAGTCTCTTGCAAGCGCCCTCCCCCTTCGTCCTTGGTGCTAATCTCGTCCTCAGCACCAACCTCCGAGTCCACAACACCAGTGACGATGTCGGACTTTAGCGCGTTAACAGCCACCACTATTTGGGCTTTCGTAGCTCGGGCGTCCAGGCTCCAATTGAATGCACCAAGTATGGCCTGCAGGTCTGCTTTGGTTTGTGAACCTAGCCTGCTCGCAGACCACGACATGATTTGTTCTGCTATTGTCCGTGTAGAGGGGAGCCTCTGCATTTGTGCCTTTTTCATGTTAAGCACTGAGATAACATCCTCCCATTTGTGCTCAATTCGCGTCCTTACAACCAGGGCATCAGATGGCATAGCATCACTACCTGCCATTAGCACTTTGCCTTGGAGGGCCCACGACAGTCCGCCCAGACGGGACTCATAGTCTCTACACAATGCAGGAATAAAACCGTGGGCAGTTCGGGAGGTAAACCTAAAAGCCCGTAGAAGGAACCACACGGGGTCCTGTGACTGGTAGTGCGTTAGAAATGTCAGTCGTTCCAGAACTTCATCAACAGATATGCGACCAGATGCACACCTCTTCGATAGGACCACTGAACGAGACGCTCTTTCTTCAATACTGTCATCATAGACAATCATCGCCATTTCCAACTTTGAGGTTGCGGCGTCGTGCCTAAATGCATCCCTGCACACAACTGTAAAGCAGCGAGAAGGGAATAATGCCGAGTTGTTATGTATCAGCGCAGCAATGCGCCCAGAACAGCTTTCACGGTACACACAGGCCTCTGTCCGATGGGCACTAGACGCACGGCCTTCCCTGTTTTTGTAACGTGCAGTGTACACCGCCCTGCAACTTCTTTCGGAGACGTCCATGCCCTTGTGGCGCCTCGAGATAGGCCCATTACCAAATACAAATAGATACCACATATCGCGCTTATGAGTTCCGATCAAACTAGCACCTAGGGTCTCGGACAGAAACGCAACAGTCTCTTTTGAATTATATCCACGGTCGGCCGCAAAAATCGCGTCGGGCATAGGACGCAAAGCCCCAGGGGTTGACGCACCTTGAACCAACTGGACGAGGCGCTCCCATGTATGCAAAAGCTTCTCACCAGTTCTCGTGAAGTGGCATGCCAAAAAGAAGAGGTTCAGGGCTGAACACAGTGCGTTCCCGACGGGGCCCAATCCCTTTTTCAGATTGTTATGCTGTTGAAGGTGGCTCAGTTCCGTGACTGCACGAGAGGCCATTCGTAGATGGTCATCTTCGAGTGACAGTACAGTAGCGTTTTGTACGTATAAAAGCTGACGGTTAATCGCAGCTGTCTCGGACTCTACTTCGGTTATCAAATTTGTCGCACTAGTCGCGCTTCGTGACCAGCCTGTGATACTGTAGTCATGCGTAGCGCTGCGAGACGAAGAGCCGCTTAAACATCCCCATACTTCATGGTATCTCTCTGAAGAGATGCCTATTTGAAAGAAATGGCCTTCCTCCGCCTCATTGCACACAGTGCTCGGTGACTCGTTATAAGAGGCGCATAATAAATGAAGTATGAGCAAGCCCAGTAGTTCTTTTTTGCTAGTTGGGGGCTGCCCTCGTTGGTGTAGAGCCTTATTTGCGACGTACTTCAACTTCTCAAATAGACAGTCTGTCACAACCAAGTCAAAGGACTTACATGGGGTTCGTCCTGTCCTGTCCCAGCACTGCCCGTTTTGCTTGTAATATCAGAGGTTATCCTGTCCAACACGGTGTTTGCTTCTTCCAAGAAGCGACCCTCCAATTCCGTGTTTACATCGTCAATGCGCACAGTGACAGGCTCAAATGGGCTAGCATATTCCCAGTCCTGGAGGCCTCCGCTTCGCTGTGCTCTCTCCTCTAACTCCTCAGTAGTCACAGTGGCCCGGAGGTCCTGTTCTTCAACGGCTTCAACGTCGTTCCAGTGGCCTCGCGAAAAGCGTTCATCATCATAGTCATAATAAATACCACTAAAGAGGTCCTGAGCCAGTGCTGAGCCGGACTCCGTCCATGCCCCCTCATAGCGCACTGGGAAAAGAGCCCACAGCTCTTCCGCAGTGACAATAGTATCAATCTCCATAATGCTTCCGGACTCTCTTTGTTGAATCATGGGAAGTGGCAGGGGACGGTTGCTGCTCTTGCAAGAACGCCAAGTCGCTAGCGTCTAACGAATCTGGCTCCCCGCCTTCTAATATGGCCGTCGTTGGAGCAAGGCCTTGGCCAAGTTGAGATGAAGGTATTGGCGGTTCAGGGAATTGATCAGTAGTGGAAGGGCGTAGAGGAGATTCAGACAGTTCAGGAGACATAGAGAACTGATTGTAGCTCAACAGGGGCGTCTCCTATGTGTGTATGGAGTTGGAGTGCTGTGCGCTTTGTGACGCAGGGAGAAGGGTTGCCATTTGACTGTTTTGGGAATTATCCCCGTCATGTATGAAATCTTGTGATTCGCTGCCAGTCGGCCATTCAGTGTCCAAACATTCGCTAGCCAGGGGCGCTCTCTAAGGAGTATGTTGGTCAGTAGTCATACGTCGACTGGACATGGTCAAGGGAAGTAGCTGGAATGAGGCAGGGTGCGGGGGATCCTAGACCTGTTTAGGGTGGGTAGTGGCCTCAGAAGTGACAGGCACGATGTAGAGGTCGTAGAGCTGCAGCACGTTGTGAGAGAAAGTAGATCGTGAAGTTTTCTGACATGTACCCAGGGAGGCTTGTGTGCCTTTCCGTAGTAGATGATCTCAAAAATTGTTCTACAGTGCTCAGTTATACAACCAATCAATTTCAGTAGTAGAAGTTGTAGACGCTGTAGTAAATTTGGAAGTTCACTATCTCGTGTGAGACTCTCACAAAAAAACCTAAAATCGTCTACAGTAATCTCTCTTTATAAGAATGAGAACCGGGAAATGACATTATTATTCATGTAAAGAGAATATTCCTATGGCGGCAGTTATGATGCTTGTCCAGCAAGGTTACTGGCCCCTGAAAAGAAGGAATCAATTCTCGTCTGCTTCTGCGTTTGCACTTTGGCAGCTGAGAGATAGATCTCTTCTGATGCACCGAAGGTACTGTAGTACAGCCAAATTCGGAACATCCGTCTGACCATTATAGTATAATCATATATATATAATCATTATACTATAATGCCATTATAGTATAATGATTATACCAACCAGATCTCGGACATCTGTTTGGCCGTTTTAGAGGACCAAAATACGTTCCCTTCTACATACTGTACTCCATGGGATAAAGCGACATTCGAAATACTATATTCTTATGTCGTATATGAATAAATGTCATGAAAATAGGGATGTTTTGGCCATTCCCAGGACGGGAAACAGTGTGTGTATTCTACTAAAAAGAATATTCTTTTGCAGGTCATTCTTTTAAAGAGAGACTACTGTACTATTTGTACACCCCTGAAATCGTCTACAAACGGAGCATAGGGGTAGATCAAACTTCCGCGAGGGATCGGAGACCATGCACAGTCATTGCTGTGCAGCGACACTCCGCATCACATCAGTCATTCAGCGCGCGGCACTTGTTCCGTGCACCAGCTTTCCTTGTTCTTGTGTTGTGTATCATAACAACACATTGTGTATCAGGCTGATAGTATCAGCCTGATACACAACACAAGAAAAAGGAAAGCTGATATTATCAGATACGGTTACCGTATCTGATACGGTATCAGTGATACTATCAGGCCCTGATACTGGGCGACTCCTGAAATTCTAAAATCGCAAATTGTGTTGACCAAATCGGGATTTTGTGACACACAAACGGCGCGTTGTGCACACACAACGCGCCGTTTTCTCGGACGGGCGACCCCATGCTAGGTTAAATGTGTATCGCACAAATGTCAAAATGTGCGCGCGTACAATCCAAATTTACTGTACACAGAGAAAGCGTCGGCCGCCGCCCGACCGACGAGACTCGACATCTACATCCTACCGAGCATGGCTCTGAATGAGAAGTAGCAATAGAATAGCCATTTGGTCATTCATGGTTCTGACGGTGGCTGCTCGGTGAAAACACTATCATGATTGAGCTTAGCTCACAGCACACACTGTAGATAGAGCTCCGGCGGCGTCATCGCCGGCGTCCGGTGCCGTGCTCGTCGTTAGGAACGAGTTCAAAGCATGCGTACAGTAGGGGGACGCACATTATGTGCGTAAGCATTTCCGTGGTAAAACTCATTTTTGGTTCACAAGAAAGAGAAATATGACTCTGACACAAAAAATAATTTCCGGAGGCGCCCACTATCAGGCGACTCCCATCTCTTAATGTACACGTAGGCGAACAACAAGGGTTTGACACACGCCGGCATCAATGCAACCCCAATTGTCCTTCCTGCCGGACAGCTGTCGTCCAAACGGCTACTATTACAGTACTGCAGGCGTCTTCACTCCTCAACTCCTTCCAGCTCTGCAACTGGCATTCGCCCCACCTGTCCACGTGACCACCAAGCACCAGCCGAGCCGCCCTGCGATTGCGCCTACGCCCCTTTTCCTTTTCCGTCCCGCGCCGCTCTCCGCGACCTCCCCCATCCGCGCAATCCAAACATACAGAATAAATTCTGCGTGTTTGTTGTATGTCGGTTATGGCCTTTTCTGAGAACGGCAAGGCTCTTGTTTGGTTCATTTATTAATTGACAGTGTAGCTAAGACAGTTTTGCCCTGCTACACTAAGTTGTCTTTTCTGATGCAGATACAGGGGGGGGGGTCGCTCAATAGTGCCTACTTTAGTAGTGCTTCCCTCTATATAGTGCTATGGCTCACCCTCTGGCACAGGTTATCATAAGCTCACACGTGTAATATCCGGCATGGTTCAGTACTCAAAGGATGAAGTTATTTAGTTGTGTTCTACAGGCTTTGTTGTGTTTGTGTTAGCAATGTGCTTTGTCCCCAAATATATGTATTTGAGCCTCCTTTATATAGTGCCATCCCTCCAATAGTGCCATAGCTAGAGGTATGTCACGCTATAGCACTATATCGTAGGAGGCACTGTAATACATATAATTCCCTGGCACGTGCAGAAGCCTTAATATCGAGCCTAAAGAGAAAGCAGTGTGCTGGAGGTCTGGGGCGGGGTTTTAACTCCTTTTCATTTTCAGTCCAGCCCACGGCACACCATATCCGTCAACACAAGTGTCTAGATTGTTTTTTTAAATCCTTAGAGGGTAGAACAGAGCGAAGAGACACTTTCGACAAGTCAAAATGTAGTTTGACACATCTTTGATTGATAAAAGGCCTTTGGATTTGCGGCTTTTCAACCATCGAACTGCTGGAAAAACGTAGTGGTCTTAATCGATAGAACGATAACCGAAGCTTGACGTACACACACAAAAGCGGCTCAAACAATTGGAAAACAACTAAATCGAAGAAAAACACAGCGGAGGTAGTTGTGAGCAAGGAGGGTGACGTAAGATCGCTAGCAACTACCCGCCAATTTATTGAAAGAGGACGTCAGGGCGACCATTCCGTTTTTCTTGCCTAGGGTAGAAGGGAAATATGGTAAAGAGAGGGTAGCGTTGGCCGTAGTGGAGATAATTCGGGGTTTTTA
>NW_005178788.1:78256-86017 GCF_000350225.1 Chondrus crispus
CACTACGGCTAGCCGTAAGAGGCCGCTTCATGAGAATTCATATTTTCGGGTCCTTTTGACCGTGGTCAAAATGCGGTTTTCACCGTGACGATCTCAACCACGGTGAAAACGGCTGTTGGTAAGATTTTCCGGACGTTTAGCATCAAAACCCTATTTTCACGTTTTAATTTTCGTCGTACATGTGTCGTCGCTGTCGGCAGTAGTTTATGTCATATCGAAATGTTGCGCATTGCTGTTCCCAATCTTCAAATCTTCGAAAATATTACTGCTAGCCCTGACTTTTAGGACCAGTTATTTCTACCGTGGCCAATTTGTCACGGTGGAAAACACCATCGGCACGGTGCAAATGACCCCCAGAAAACAGAATTCTCATGAACCCGACTTGTAATTTTACATAAATGTAAAATTACATCGTCTTCAAGACTCACGCGCACCGAAATAATGATGACAGGACCCGCCAAATTGGAACCACGACGCACTTTTGTGTATTGAAAGTTGCAAAAACGATTTCACTGCCTAATCATATTTACACGTGGCTTTGTCACATCATTTTGTGAAATGCACTAAATGTACATTTTTCTTGGC
Organism: Chondrus crispus; assembly: GCF_000350225.1. Lineage (NCBI taxonomy): Eukaryota > Rhodophyta > Florideophyceae > Gigartinales > Gigartinaceae > Chondrus > Chondrus crispus. The sequence goes on from NW_005178788.1 coordinate 78,842, forward strand.
AGATGTTATTTCATTTCTGGGGGCGTAATAGCGTCTGGAGTGCCAAGCAGTTTTGCATAAAGGGCCGGCCATAAGAAACAACTTTTTATATACTGTACTGTTAGGGATTTGCCAGCCTCGCTCATCTTGATATGACGACAGAAGGATATATCTACAGGCAATTATAGTGAGCACAAACGCTCCCTGGGTCGCTCCGGGTCTCTGTCTCCCTCGCTCGCTCACCCCCCAGGATCATCTCTATCATCTAAAGATGTTGCTATCATATATGCTATGCTCTCTATCTTTGCCTACCCCTCAAAGGGCTTGCCCCTTGCTTTCCATGTGCACTCAGTGTCTGTTTTGCTTTGTCAGTTCGCTGTGTATGGGTTGCTTTATACTCACATTGCACATTGCGCTTGCACTGTATGTCGCTTCGCAACGCTTTCGGAACACGAACGCAAATCTAGTTTTCAATTCTCTTCTTCGTCTGTGTATGTGGCCACAACTGTACCTGCGTCGACCAGAATTGCGTCGATCAGAATCGAAGATTTTAAAATTTGCTCGAAATTGCTCCGAGCCTAGCAAACTGCTTATATCATACTGCTCCGCGAGTTGTGACAAGTCCTCTGTTGTCGAACGGATGTTGAAATACATGAACAGTTGCCTTCATTGCTGTGCAGGTATGTGTATCTGCGCCCCGGCGCACCTTCACGGACCCTGGAGAGGCCCATGGACTGGGTGAAGAAACGTCATACAAAGCCCACGCTCCCGACCCACCCGACCCGAGCAATTCGTGCCGAAAAAAAGCCTCTGCGATGCCCGTATGCACGGAGAGATTGAAGAGAGATTTTGCAGAAACGTAATTCGACGCGTTGTCAGATCAGGGGGGTGTGACATGAGGTCACGCGAGTCTGAGGGACGGCGGCGGAAACGGCGGTTGGGACGTTCGTGCACTGAGGAAAAAAGGGAAGTTTGAACGTGAAACTCGTGAGTCCGTTTATTCCACCGTCGTTGTATCTACGTCTAAATATCGGACTGTAAGTCACTGTAATGTCATCTGTAATGTGCGATCTGACAAGGGGGACAAGGGTCCGGTTGAGCAAGTACGAAAGTTTTTTGCACGTGACGAAGAATGGGCGGGGGGGCGGGGGCCGAACGGGGAGGCGGGGGGGCGGGGGCCGAAACGGGGGGGCGCACGGTGGGGTATTGTTAGGCAGCATCCTTATAAAAAATAATAAAAAAAGACCCCTGTTGGTGTCTGGGCGTTGCTATTCGAGCACTAATTCGTCACGCGCGCGCACAGCAACCTGCGGGAGGAGGATGCCTTCCACAGGTTCTATACGCGCCCCATTCACCATTGATCCTGCTATAAGGCGCTCCGCGTAACGTTTTCCTCCTCAATTCATCCTCTGCCCTCAACCCCTGCTCGACTCAGTATAAAAGCGTGCACATCACCAACCCACCGCATATCCCCTCCTCTACTTCCACACACCTCTTCTAACCCACCGCACCGTCCGCCCCCCTATTGCCACCATCCATGACGGAGCAGACTTCCCCCTGGGTCTGGCTCAACCCCACTTTCGGCCTCGTGGGACCCATCCTTGCCACCATGACCGGCATTTTTCTCAAATGCGCTTTTGACGCCTGCCGCCGTCGAAGATCATCGTCAACCCCCTCTCCCGCTCCGGCAACTCACCACCTACCGTTGCCATCTGACCCTGTCCCTCGTGTCATCGACGACGGCGCCTACGTTTCTATTTTTGTCAACACTCGCCGACCCACTTCGGATTGCTAATCAAATACGATCTCCATCATGTTTGTCTCGACTTGCAAGCCTTGTAATCCAACAGCTCGTACCACTCGCTGTCCATGCTACGCCCTCGTTTTGTCTGCCTTCGTCTCTACCTTGCATATTTTCTCTCTCCCCATATATCTGTAGACCCCGTGACGCTTGCAAGAGTGCTGTGCACGAGAAGCTTCATTGATCTCTGGCTCCATCGTCTACGCTATAGGGACGATTTACCGCTGCCATCTGAGGAGATGGGCGACCGGTGGCACATATTCTGTGACATTGCTCCCCCTCGTATTCCTACCTTTCTGCATCAAGTCGCTTGCCGTTTCCAATCCTCTGTGCGTTCACCCCGAAGGCACTGTGTTGAAGGGTACACTGTACTGTAGAAGCACGGGGCGACCGTTGACGCGTTTCGTTTGTTCTCAGGTTGCAGTTCAGAGACAAGCTCCTCTAATTCTTGTCACGCCACTCGCCGAGTGCTTGAATGGGGCCAGTGCAGGAGAACGCGGAACCCCAACGCAACGTCTGTCCCGGCAGTGCTGTGCACATTGCATTGCTGTACTGTGTACACTGAAGTGAGGGGCCGTGGTTCAGACTGATCGTCAGGAACACTGTAAATCAAGAGCACTGTACTGTAGTGATGTAAAGTTCATGCATTGTTTCTTCTACAATCGCGAAATTCTTGGTGTCACGGACAACATGTTCAAGGTGCACTGTACGGCTGCATCTCTTTAGACGCATCACACATGACGACGTGTAGCACGACGCAGGGGGCGGCACGACGCAGGGGGCGGAACGTCGCAGGCTAGCATGATCCCAAGGCGGTTGCGACAAAGCCAGAGTTCGAGTGGCGCACGGCACACGCTTTTCGCGGAGGAGACTGGAGACGATACCTTCAACCTTTGGACTCCTCCCCCTCGCACAGAGCAGCTCCTCCCAACCTCTTTCTATTCCCTCACGACCGCAGTCCTTCGCCCGTTCCGCGCTTCCTGCAATGCTTCTCGCAATGCAATCATTCTGTCTAGACTTTGCATAGCCGCTCTATTGGCTTCGAAATTGCATTGATTATCAACTCAAATACACACACTTTCAAAGAGTTTCCCTCGTAATTCAGTTCCTCTATACTGAACCACATTGCCCTAAGTGCCCCATGGATGGGCAATCGGAAGTGCAAGCCATCCGTGGGGCATTGCTTGCGTTTTTACCCTGAACACTCGACAGGGAGGACACCTGTCCATGTTGCCCACGGGACGGTCTGGCAACCTCTCTCTGTGCGGAGTGTGAGAGGGAAGGCGAACAAAGCTTAACACGGGAGCAATCAGCTGAATTTCGGGACCCTGTCTGCTTCAAGATCGCGACATAATCTGTAATGGTGAAGTCAGACACTTGTGTCCTACTGTAATACTGTAAAGCAGAAGCAGAGACGCTGTCGAAGCGGCATTTCTATTATTTTATTATTCTTATTTTGGAAAAGACAAAATTGTTGTTGGCAAACAAAAGCTCCTCTGGCAAAGAGATAGTCACTCTTTTCGGATCCCCTGCTGCTCGTCAGATGTTTTCTGTTCCACCGCCTGGAGCGAAGCTAGCTCTAGGTCCGTTACACACTCTAGCTAGATACTCTAGCTAGATACTCTAATTAGCTACCGTAGCGAGAGAGAAAATCACAGGATCTTTGCCGTCCTGTAAACCGCCCTCCCCTTCGCCCCCTAACCCCCCGCACGGTCTTGCCTGCTGAGGCATCCGCTCTTCGCGGACGGCAGACGGAACTTCTGTAAGGTGCTCATAGGCCCTTGTCCTCATGAACTATTCTTGTCTTCATGCAGCATGTACCTGTAATTGGCCTATCCCGCTCCCCAAGGCAGCAAGACACAAGCCCACGAGCCTTGAGGAAGTGTGTCCTTTTTTTGAGGAAGAGACATATAGTAGATATATGGCACCACGGAAAGCTGTGGACATGGGTCTGCGTCCTATTTAGATGCATCTTCCTCACTGCCTTGTCCTCCCCTTCGCCCACGACCTCAATTATGCGTTTACAAAAGGCTATTCATACAGGCGTCAAGGTCATATCCTGAATTTTGTGAGGACGAATTATTTGAATAGTGCTGGCGGTCTTGCTGAAAACAAAAATATTTTGCGCAGCGTGTGCACCGGCAGTTTCCATGATTACGGAAAGAGCAGACGGGTGGGGGTACTTCCAGGCGCCCTCGACTACTTCCCTGTCGTCCTCAGCTTATCGTGATGTTCGCTCGAGTCGAGCCTGGTGCCCAGATGTGTGAAGACGTAATGCTGCAACGTGTTCGTCACGGACCAGAGTTTGTTAGAGCGCGACCAGACGCTGGAGGACGGATTAGGATGAAGAGAAAATGATGTATCTGGAATGCATTTTGTTCTATTCCACACACATCTGCTTTCTATATATACCGAATTTGAGACAAAGAGGAGAGGCGGCGGGATCTCGTGGGAGCTTGACACAGCAGACAGTGAGACAGAGAAGATAAATGTGATGTCAACAGAAGAAGGTAGCATTGGGACAAGAATATTAAAAACATATTGCTAGTACACCGTTGCCATGCCTTTTGAAATGTATACCTCATGCAAGACTACAGGCAACAACAAATGAAGTGAGGTTGTTCGGCAGGAATGAATGAGCCGTTATGGGGTGTCGATACTGAGGCTGACCCTCTGCAGATCATAAACAGCTAAATGCTCGGCATTGCCACATGTGCCAGGCGGCCCACAACGTTTTCCGCAATACCGCAATGCACTTCAGGGGGCAGCACTGACGTATTGTATGCTCAATCCTCACGAGGACATTAGTCCTCAAACACAAGTCCAGATCGGAACTGCTGCAACATGCGTGTTTGCGGTCGCTCGCCGCATAAGCACCGTGATACTGTGCGGCAGCGGAAGTCACCATAGCGGGGACATGTGACGTGCACAGCAAGTGGGGTGCGTACAAGTGGAAGCGAGGAGCAGACGCTTCCTGTCTCATGTGTGACGCTCCGACAGGAAGGGCAGCCAGAATTGGAAACGACATGTGACCACGTAACGGCAGATAGGTGAACGGAGGTGGTACTGAAAGGTGTGACACGTGGCATGACTCAATCGTGCAACACGTTGCCAGACGGACTGAGCTGAGGCATCGCCTGTGTCGTCGACAATGGTGCGAGGAGTGAAAGAGTTGTTCGATCTGCAGATGGTTGATGTTAAGGTAGAGGGGATGTACGGGTAAGTGATGATAGAGAAGGTATGCAAGGTAGAGACGAAGGCGGGCGGAAGGTGGGTGGGGCTTGGATGCTCAGCGGTACGACCTGATGGAAGGACAAGAGCAAGGCATGTAAAGGAAATAGGGATGGACAAGATGAGGGTAGGAAGTGGTTAGCGATGCGAGGCGGGGCGGGTGGAGTTGAGGAAGATAGAGACATGGGCGTCGGAGTCGGGGCCGACGACGACGCGAGGGCGAGGGTCGGACGAGGGCTGGGGAGAGTGGTGAGACGTCGGGGCGGGGGAGACAGGTGAAGGTGATGTTCGAGATGAAGGGAAGTTTGCCCATTTGAGGAAAAGGCCGACGACAGTGGCGAGGATAGGTCCGACGAGTCCAAAAGTGGGGTTGAGCCAGGCCCAAAGGGAAGAGTGATCGGCCATAGCTGGAGGGAGAAGGGGACGGTGGTAGGCGTGTCCGTTTGCAATGAGGAAGGAGGAAGTGCGGTGGGTTGGCGGGCATGGGAGAGGGGGGGGGGGAATTGCGGGGGTGGTTGATGTGCGGGATTATATATGGGCAGCACCAAGGGTACCAACGGTACTGCATGTCTCCGCTTCAATCTGCGCTTCAAGTCTCTGCGCTTCTACTGATACCTCTGCTGCCTCCATACCTCTGCTCAGCAGAACCTGCTGGTGCTGGCACCAGACGGTTCGCTGAGCAGAGGTGCCAGCACCACCAGTTACCAAAGATGAGTGGCTCCGCAAAGCCAGAGCGAGGCCATTGAATACCTGAAATCAACCAATTAATTGCACCTTTTCTAGTCGGACGCCCATCCGGCAAATTCCGCTCACAAGAGAATACCCTTGCCAGCAAGGGTGTTCAATTTTGTTAACTGTAATTCAATTTTTGACATAGGGGAACGGGGTGTGAGGGGAACGGGGTGTGAGGGGAACACAATGAAACTTGGCATGAATGTATTGGTTGAAAAAATTATTGGAAATGCTTTTACTCCCGTTCAACCAATCCAAATGTCAGGGTGCTTGCCACTTGCGTGCTAGCACACCGTGCTCGTCGTTAGGAACGGCCCTGAGGGGAACGGGGTGGTGCTGAATTTTTTTCTGTAATAAACTTTTCTTTTCTGTTTCTTGTTTTTTTTCTCACCTTCTCTTTGTGAGGGGAACGGTGGTGCTGTCCGCACGGCTGTTCGCAGAGGTGTACCCTTGGGTACTGTTCAGGTGATAAGTTGAACCGAAGTCTTGGCGCCAACCCGCCCGAAAGGTTTATAGTATAAACCTGTACAGTCACACCCCAATACTGTAATGTATTCAATATTTTTCAGGAATTGCAATAGAAACCCTTCTTTTTGTTTCCTTTTTCTTTCCGCGGAAACGTCTACCAAGGGTAGAGGACTCGCGATGCGTGCATCGCAAAGAATTTTGGTTACACACACACCTCTCGCTGTACCATCTGTTCACAGTTTATCATGGGCGTATCGCGCATGATAAATCATGAACCATGATACACATGGGATAAACCAGAACGGGTTCTCCCGAGCCGTATTTCCATGAAACACCGACCTCTGTCTTTATTTTCTACGCAGCTGAATCAGCCAGGTTAGAATTTTTAGATTGTTGGTACCCAAGGACGAAAGAAAAAAAATGGGAGTTGGAGGTGTTACCTCCTTTTCTTTCGTCCTTGGACGTTCCATCGGCATGACAACTGTTGAAGAAGCGTCTTCTTTGCAGTGACGAAGCAGAACGTGCTTCCTTACCAGCGGGTTTACTGGAGTGTGGAGAGCGCTTGGGCACCCTGCTCCACTGTGCTGTATGTACCGTAATGTACTGTATAATAAGCTTGTCAACTTTGCCTTTTTTCCCAGGGAAAAAGGCAAAGTTGACAACCTGGGACCAGCTTCTCAACGTCCATTACAAGGCTGCATGCAGACATGCTGCTTCAAGAACGTCCACGTACGGTATTAGTATACCCAAGTTTTACAACGACATGTTTTACAACGACATCCATCATATTCTCATTCCTTCTCCAAACCCGCACCGTTGCGCACCCTCGCACCGCCTCATTCGTCCCTCATCGCCCGCACGCCCGGGGGAGGAGGCCGCCGCCGCCCAACCACAGCGCGACGCCCGTGCACCGGGCGTTGCCGCGCGGTCGGGGGCCCACTCGCAGAGAGCCCCAATGCGACCGC
>NW_005178788.1:86172-86607 GCF_000350225.1 Chondrus crispus
GGGGGGGGGGGGATCGACGTGCGCAGGGACGCTCCCTCAACAACGGGTGCCCGCCCGCTCCCGTCGCCTGCTGACGGCATACAGTACTGTACGCGGCTGCGGCCGAAGGAAAGGAGACGCGGCCTCGTCTTCGAAACCGCCGCCCTTCGCCACCTGTCCACGTGACCGCCGCGCATAAGCCGTGCCGCCTTGCGATTGTGCCCACGCCCCTTTTCCGTCCCGCGCCGCTCTCCGCGCCCTCCCCCATCTGCGCAATCCCCCCAATCCCCCATCCCCCCACCCCCGCCATGGCCCTCCCGCTCGCCCCGACCCCCTGGGTGTGGCACCCGCCGCCGCCGCCCGCGCCGACCGCCACCGCTCCGCACCTGCGCGTGTACCCGGCCCGCACCCACTTCACGCTCGCCGTCCACTTCGCCTCGCCACCGCCGCCGCACA
>NW_005178788.1:87555-88501 GCF_000350225.1 Chondrus crispus
GCGGCGGCGGAGGAGGCGGGCAGGCGGGGTGGGGCGGGGTGGTGGAGAGGCTGCCCGTGTTCGAGGCCGGCGAGGCGATGGCCGAGACGGCGTGCCCGGTGTGCCTCGAGCTGGTCGGCGGGACGCTGGTGGTGATGATGCCGTGCCTGCACGCGGCGCACGTCGAGTGCCTCCGCGCCGACGCGGACGCCGACACCGCGGCCGTGTGCCCCGTGTGCAGGCTGGACCTCGCGGCCGTGGTGGGCGGCGGCGGCGGCGACGGCGGGGAGGGGCTTGCCGCGCAGGAGGCGGTGAGGTCGTAGCGTCGCCGGGCGGGGGAGTCCGTTGCTTCCTCTCGCTGCATCTGTCCGCTTCTTCTCTCCGCCGGTGGTTTCCGTTTTTTCAACCCGAGGCGTGGAGCTTACCTCGGGTAGCCCTGCGGCTACCGCAGTTCAAAATCTCCGGTTCCGCCCCTGCCGCCCGCGATTGGCCCACCCCGCTCCCGCCAGGAGTTGACTGATCGCAATCGCCTCGGATATAAACGCCCTCCCGCCCTTCTCCCGCCTTCCCGCCTCCCTTACCCTAATGAGCCTTACGCCAAGGCCCCACGCGCCCCTCCTTCCACCCTGCCTTCAACACTCTAACTGTCCCTGCGATCCCCCGCTGTACATTACTTTCCCAGCCCAACGCCCATATACTGCATATATGTATATATATACTGTACCCTTGGTACAGTATATCCACCACCCACGCTTCGGCAATAAATACCGCTTGCACTCGCCCGATCCCGCACCCGCTCTCTTCTCGCCTCGAAAAACACTACTCGCACAATTAGTCAATCCCTGACTCGCCCCGCGAGGAAGCTCCCCGCTCTCTACTCGCGTATCGGGATACGCCCGATCGCTGCGCCCTCATGCCCTTTTTTCGCTACGCCTCGCACCGCTGCTCAGAGACACGGCATCCCTGC